>NW_005369827.1:3009630-3010218 GCF_000412655.1 Myotis brandtii | reverse complement strand
CCATCACACACTTCAAAACCAGTTAAAGACACGTTAAAAGATCTTGCCTGAAAAGTATTAACCCACCCACCTTATTCGCCAGACCTTGCTCCTTCAGATTACCACTTGTTCTGATCGATGGCACACGCACTTTCTGAGCAGCACTTCAAAACATACAAAGAAGTGGAAAATTGGGTCTCTGAATGGTTTGCCTCAAGAAAAGTTCTATTAGGACAGTATCCACAAATTACCTGAAAGATGGGGGAAATGAGTAGCTAGCAATGGACATTACTTTGAATAAAGCAGTTTTGATATTTCTCTTGAAATTATGTTTTCTTTGATTACAAAATTATTAACGGATACACCTAGTATATTATAAAATTTTGAATACATTGGGTTAAGTAAAGTATATTATAATTAATCTCACCTGTTTCTTTTCACTTTTTAAAAAATGTGAATGCCCTAACCGGTTTGGCTCAGTGGATAGAGCATCAGCCTGCACACTGAAAGGTCCCAGGTTCGATTCTGGTCAAGGGCATGTACCTTGGTTGTGGGCACATCCCCAGTAGGAGGTGTGCAGGAGGCAGCTGATCGATGTTTCTCTCTCAT
>NW_005369827.1:2978640-3009141 GCF_000412655.1 Myotis brandtii | reverse complement strand
CCTGGAGAGTACTATGCTAAGTGAAATAAGCCAGTTAGAGAAAAACAAATACCATATGATCTCACTCCTATGTGGAATCTAATAAACAAAATAAACTGACGAACAACATAGAAACAGACTCATAGACAGAGAACAGACTGACAGCTGTCAGAGGGGATTAGGGTTGCAGGGCTGGGTGAAGGGGAGGTAAGGATTAAACAAATAAAAACTCTCCTAGACAGCAGTATGGTGATTACCAAAGGGAAAGAGGGGGCGGGAGAGGTAGAAGAGGATATAGCGGTTTAAAAGGTGATGAAAGGAGACTTGGCTTTGGGTGGTGAACACACAATACAAGGATACAGATGCTGTACTCTACAGGGTGTCCCAAAAACATGTATACACACTTTAACAGCTGATAGCTCAATTGATGTTTCTTTCTTTTCAGCCAGACTAAGCTTTGAACAAAGGAATTTCACCCTAAAATGCTACTGCAAGTTTGAAAAAGCAGTTGAAGTACAAGCACTGCCTTTATACTTATTCAAAGTGTGTATAAATGTAAAAAATGTACATACACTTTAACAGCTGATAACTCACTTAATTTTCACTCCTTTTCAGGTTGAAGCCAGACTATGCTTTGAACAAAGAAAATTTATCCACTATACTTTTTATAGGGATACACAAAAGATAACGTTTACGGTACAAAACCAGCAAAAGCTGACAAAATGAGAGAGCACAAATATAGAACTAAATGATTCTTGATGTTTGCGATTCCATTGCTGTGTGTCATCAGCAGTGCCTGGACCAGAACAGTCATCAGTTTGAAAACAGATGTTGACAAAAAATTTATTCATTTCTGTAGATTCTTTGAAATTTTGAAATGAACTGTATGCTAATAAACACTGACTTTATAATCATTCAAAGTGTGTATACATTTTTAGGGACACCCTATAGAATTGTACACCTGAACCTATATAATTGTATTAACCAATGTCACCCCAATAAAATTTAAAAAAAGAAATGAATGAAAATACAAAGAAATTATAATTTTATTATCTTGTAAATTCCAAAGATTAATGTCCAGTCTAATTTGTGTGATAATGACATTCTGTCAACCTTAATTTTTATTTTGAATTTTCAGTTGATTATGGTATATGTACTTACATTTTTCTGTATGCTTTGCTAGGAATTTTTATAATAGGTGACATTTTAATCCAGAGGTGATGGAAAAATATCTGTGATATTTAAAATATGTATATATATAATAAAAATAAATAAAATAAAATTACATATACAAAAATATTTACATATACGACTGCTCTAGATATACCAACTCTCTTAAACCTGCCAACCTTCAGGCTAAATACCACTAACTGGAAACTGAGGCACATAACCCCAGCTGTAAATGGCCACCCAGCTAGTAAAAAGAGATCTAAGATTTGAACTCATGTAACCTGGTCTAGAATCTATGCCCTCAACACTACACTTGCACTGCCTCTTGGAAGGACATGATGCTAAACACCTAAAATTTCTGGATTTTGCTACAGTGACCTAAAATCTGTTTTCTAATTGGAACACGTAGAATGCTAATTATAAAAATATATTTGCTACTGATGCACTCTTCTGTGTCCAAATACAGATTATCTCTGTACCTCCATTTTCTCATTCATAAAATACTAATAATAAAAGAACTCATTTTGTAGCATTGTTGCAAGAATTAAATAAGATGTTACATCAATCTAGAGCAATGCTTGTCATATAATAAGCTATTATTATTATTGTTGTTATTGTTGTTAAGATTATTAAAGGCTGTTTATGGTATTTGTATGAAATATTTTGCTTTGTACTTGGTTTTTGGTTTTTGTGTGTGGGTGTTTTTTGGTCAGTCCTAGATTTGTGGGGGGGGGGGGGTCACTTACAGTTTAAATTCAATATTATTTTTTATTAGTTTCAGGTATACAGCATAGCGATTAGACAATTGTATACTTCAGAAAGTGTTCTCCCTGATATTTCCAATTGGCACCATATATAGCTATTAAAAGATCTGAATCACATGCAAGACTGAATATTTTAAATAAAGAGGCCTGCATCTTGAATAATAGAATAGGAACTATTCTTGTAATTGAAAGTGACTGAGAAGTTACAGAACCTGGTCAAAAAGTCCTTATGAGACAGTTCCAAATGTGTAGTTGAGAACATCCAGTAAGCCAGGTTTGGTTAAAAAGAACCAAAAGGAACCAAACAATTGACTCCATAGGCACCATAGCTGTGTGGGAACCTACAGGCTCATTCTTATGTGATGCTAGGAGCCAACAGTTCGATCATCCAACAGATATTTATGCTCCCACTACTAGGATATACAATTCACTGTAGATGCAGAAAGGATTAGGACCTGGTCCCTATCTTCAAGGAGCCTAAAGGAAACTGTTACAGCTCTTGGCGAGGACTTAAGTCACTCCCCAACCATGATCTGAAGTGAGTGGCCCAGTCTGGACACACTCTCCAACTGTCGAATCACTTTGAGTCTTTTCAGAATTCTAAGATCACTTTCTGCTCTAAATTATTTGATGCTCCACAGATTTCAGTGACAATAATTAAGTCAAGAGCTTTGCCCCTTCTGTTCTCTGCATTAAGAATTGCAGCTTCGAGAAAGTTTTTTTGGGGAAACCAAGATGGCGGCATAGGTTAACGCCGGAGTTTGCTGCCTCGAACAACCACTTCAAAAATACAACTAAAAGACGGAACGGACATCATCCAGAACCACAGGAAGGCTGGCTGAGTGGAAGTTCTACAACTAGGAGGAACCGAGAATCAGAGGAGGCACAGTGCTGAAGTAAAATACTAAGGTGCGGAGTGCGATAAAGAATTAATTTGGAAAAAATTGCAGCTTCTGCCCAGCTGGCATAGCTCAGTGGTTGAGCATTGACCTAGGAACCAGGCGGTCACAGTTCGATTCAGGTCAGGGCATATGCCCAGGTTGCAGGCTCAATCCCCTGTAGGGGACATGCAGGAGGCAGTAGATCAATGATGTTCTCTCATCGTTGATGTTTCTATCTCTCTCTGCCTCTCCTTTCTTCTCTGAAATCAATAAAAATATATATATTTTTAAAAAAGAATTGCAGCTTCTTTGTAGTCGGGCAAGGTTTTCAGACCAATCCAGTTCCTTTTCTCCTTCTCTGCCTTTGTTTGTCTTTTCGCTGTCTGTCTGGTGGAGACAAATGGGGCAGGCATTGAGAATGGGAGAAAAGGAAAGAAGAATTGATCTAGAAATACATTTTCAGTTCCAGTTTTTTAAAAAACTGGATTAAGATGTCCACATTACCTGCTAGCAGTTTGAAATTATTCATGCAAACATGCTAATATTTTCTAGTGGAACTGGCCCAAGGGAACCTGAGGGAAACCTGGTAAAGGCCAGTTTTCAGTAAACCAGTGAATTTTCACACTATCAGAGTTCAACCATTGCAAACTCACACAACCAAAAGTCATCCATAACCCGCATTCCAAACCACTAGTGGAATTTCATGATCCCCTAGAAGCTTAAGAAATTAACAACTCTATTCTCGAATTTGGGCTCCTCAAAGACAAGTTGATTTTTAATGGCATGTCCCATACTTAGTGCATATCAGTATAAACATAACAGTTTTGCTTTGAAAAGAATGCATAGTAAAGCTATAAAAGTGTTCAGTGCTTTTATAGCTATAAAACCCAAAAACACAGAGTCTACTCACTGAAGTAACAAAGTAAAGTTGATAACAAACATCTAAGATGCTAATAAGAGAGACTATTGAATTACATGGTGGGTTAAAAGACAATACATCAGCCAAAGAAGGAAGAGAATTATCATGCTGTCTGTCTGGTGGAGACAAATGGGGCAGGCATTGAAAATGGGAGAAAAGGAAAGAATTGATCTAGAAATACATTTTAAGTTCCAGTTTAAAAAAAACAAACCACTGGATTAAGATGTCCACGTTACCTGCTAGCAGTTTGCAATTATTCATGCAATATTTTCTAGTGGAACTGGCCCAAGGGAACCTGAGGGAAACCTGGTAAAGGCCAATTTTCAGTAAACCAATGAATTTTCACACTATCAGACTTCAACCATTGCAACCTCACACAACCAAAAGTCATCCATAACCTGCATTCCAAGAAAAATCAACCAAAAAAATGAGTTCACGTGTCACCTCTGACACGCATGTTATAGGTTTGCCATCACTGTACTAGAGGCCTGGTGCACCAATTCGTGCACAGGTGGGGTCCAGCCGGACCACCCTGATTGGGGCTGATCGGGCTGGGACGGCTGGGCAGAGAGGCCGCATAAGGTTGGCTGGCCGGCCCTGCCCCCTATTGGGGTAGGGGATGGGCAATTGGGGGTGGGGCTGGCCACAGGAAGGAGCCATGGGTGGTTGGCTGGCTGGCCCCACCTCTTGGTGGGACTCCTGGTTGAACTCTCAACAAGTTGATTTTTAATGGCATGTCCCATACTTAGTGCTTATCAGTATAAACATAACAGTTTTGCCTTGAAAAGAATGCATAGTAAAGCTATAAAAGTGCTCAGTGCTTTTCTATCTATAAAACCCAAAAACACAGAGCCTACTCACTGAAGCAACAAAGTCAAGTTGGTAACAAAAATCGAAGATGCTAATAAGAGAGACTATCGAATTATATGGTGGTTTAAAAGACAATAGATCAGCCAACGAAGGAAGAGAATTCGCATCTATTTTGCTTCTATATCTTAACTTAATAAAAGGAACACATGGCATCAAGTAAGTTTGGATGTCATGTTTGGATGCCATCAAGTTGGTGTTGGATGTCAACATCTTCTTTTCTCTTGTTATGATTTCGAAACCAAATATTGAAAAATAGAGGGAAATATTATCACCGTTTTAAACCAAAATCCTTTTGAATGAGCTGCAAATGTGACATCTGCAGTCATCACGTTACCTGAAGGTTACAGGTGAGATTCAAGTTTTAAAAAAGAAGCTGAAGTCTGCAAGGCTCAGGGGAGCCAAGTTTCCTAAGGGCAGAGAGAACCCCTTGGCTTGGCTCCCTAGGAAAGTGATGGTGAACCTTTTGAGCTCGGTGTGTCAGCTTTTTGAAAAACCCTAACTTAACTCTGGTGCTGTGTCACATATAGAAATTTTTTGATATTTGCAACCATAGTAAAACAAAGATTTATATTTTTGATATTTATTTTATATATTTAAATGCCATTTAACAAAGAAAAATCAACCAAAAAAATGAGTTCACGTGTCACCTCTGACACGCATGTTATAGGTTTGCCATCACTGTACTAGAGGCCTGGTGCACCAATTCGTGCACAGGTGGGGTCCAGCCGGACCACCCTGATTGGGGCTGATCGGGCTGGGACGGCTGGGCAGAGAGGCCGCATAAGGTTGGCTGGCCGGCCCTGCCCCCTATTGGGGTAGGGGATGGGCAATTGGGGGTGGGGCTGGCCACAGGAAGGAGCCATGGGTGGTTGGCTGGCTGGCCCCACCTCTTGGTGGGACTCCTGGTTGAACTCTCAATTGAACTCCTGGTCAAGGAGACAATTTGCATATTAGCCTTTTATTATATAGGATTTTGCTTCTATATATTAACTTAATAAAAGAAACAGATGGCATCAAGTAAGTGTATTGGTGCTGGATGTCAACATGTTCTTTTCTCTTGTTATGATTTCAAAACCAAATATTGAAAAACAGAGGGAAATGTTATCACCGTTTTAAACCAAAATCCTTTTGAATGAGCTGCAAATGTGACATCTGCAGTCATCACGTTACCTGAAGGTTACAGGTGAGATTCAAGTTTTAAAATGAAGAGGACAAACACTGCGTCCCCATCAGGACCCCAAAGGCCGGGGCTTCTGTCCTTGTGCTCCCTCCCATCCCCCTCACCTCTTGCAGGCCCTCAGGAAGCGATAGGAAGGGGTAAGTGAAGAGTCCTGGTGCTTATAGATATGTCTTCATGGTGCGGAGGCCTGTGGTCTGTGCACTAGGGTTGGTTGTCTGCACAGGACAGGCTCATCCGGGACTCTTGTCACTCAGAGAACGAACGTGACCCGGAGGACAGCCTGTGACCCATCTTCATGGTGCGGGAGTCAGACAGACATCTGAGGGCTGACTGCTGGCGTGCCTTTTTCACTTGATATTAGCCTAAACTAGAACTGCTCATCTGAGAAGGACCCCATCCACCCTCCCATCAGCCAGGGGCTCGGTTCTCAGTGCTGACGCCCTCTTAGCTCCTTGTGTCAAACTCCCAAATAAAACCGATGGAGCTGAGCAAAGATTCTCACATCAGCAGAAAAGGTTAAATTTTTCTGAGCTTCTGCTAGCACTCGTCCCACCTGTGTTTTTCTGGCTGCACCTGTCGGCCTACTGGGTGCCCTGCACCCACAGGGGACAGGAAGCAAGGCCGTTTCTGATGGAGGCAGGCACCAGGGTCCTTCCCCAGGGTTTCCACGCTCTCATTGTGAGCCCATACCTCCCAGCCGCATGAGCACTCGTCCCACCTGTGTTTTTCTGGCTGCACCTGTTGGCCTACTGGGTGCCCTGCACCCACCGGGGACAGGAAGCAAGGCAAGCCGTCCTAACACAAGGCCATGTCTGATGGCAGCAGGCACCAGCGTCCTTCCCCAAGGTTCCCACACTCTCATTGTGAGCCCGTACCTCCCAGCCGCATGTAAGCCCAGACTTCCTTCCGTTTCAGGCCTAGACGTGCATCTAACTGCTGGCATCTCTGTTTTGTGTTCCATTGTGTCCTCCTGTCCTCCTGTGTCCCCTAGTCAGAAAAGAGCACATCTTCCGTCCAGTCGCCTGCCTGGGCTCCTCCCCATTCACCAGCCTTGCCAGGCTGAGGTGAGGATGGAGGACGAGGAGGTGGCTGCCCCCAAGCATGAGTGTAAGGGCCATGCCCCTGTCTGTCCCTTCCTGTCCTCTGTGTCTGGTGGGGAGCCAGGTTCATATAAAAATAAACCTTTGTAAATAAACCTTTGAAAAAATAATCAAATAAATAAATTAAATTAAATTAAATTAAATTAAATGAAGAGGACAAACGGTGGCTGCCCCCAAGCATGAGTGTAAGGGCCATGCCCCTGTCTATCCCCTCCTGTCCTCTGTGTCTGGTGTGGAGCCAGGTTCATATAAAAATAAACCTTTGTTAATAAACCTTTGAAAAAAATAATCAAATAAATAAATTAAATTAAATGAAGAGGACAAACAAAATATTCCATTTTAGTTCTCTACAGAGACTGTTTAGTAAACCACGAGGAGGGGTCAAAGGAGTTGGCCTTATCTGCTACAACAACTGTTCAGATTAGCACACAGGGAGGAGTACACAGTGAGTAACAGTTCAACTGACCTGGGATCAAATCCAACCCTAACTCCACTGGTGCAGCCTGGAGGAAGTCTGAGCCTCAGCGTCCCTGTCTGCAAAATGGGCCATCTGCCTGCTGTTAGGAGGATTCAATGAGGTCATGAAAGAAACTGTTTAGAGCAGTGCCTCGTGCATAGCAGATACTCAGTAAATAGATGGTTTGGCTTAATGGATAGAGCATCACCCTGTGGACTGAAGGGTTTTAGGTTAGATTCTGGTCAAGGGCATGTACCTTGGTTGCAGGCTTGATCCTCACCCCCTAGGGCGCATGCAGGAAGCAACCAGTTGATGTGTCTCTCACTCATCGATGTTTCTCTCTCGCTGTTTCTACAGGTTATTGAACAAAACATCCCTAAAAGCCACCTGTCCCACCCACTCCTTTCTCTGCTGATAAAACAATGCTGGGACAATCCCATGTTTCTAAACCAAATGGAAATCAGAGAACTTTAAGCTTCCAGAAACTTTAAGATTGTTTGAAATATAAACCTCTTCACAGTAAACAATAAGACTTCACGAAGCAGCTTGTCCTCCAAAGGAGGCTCTTTGGTTTCCTGTCACCACTCCGGACCCACGCTGTGACACAGACACCGTGAGGTGCGCTGTAGTGAGCCATAGCCCGGCCTGCCCACGGGGAGTGGCCGTGAGTGGAAAATTCCCGGACCCTGTGGCAGAGGCCCCAGAACCCAGACCCCAGAACGCTGGGGGACCAGGCACGCTGAGTGGCACAACGACAGCCTTGGTAAGTAACGTAAGTTCTTTCTAAGCATAACAGACAACAGGCCCACAGATCTTTGTCCTCTGAGAGGCCTGGGGTCATCTTCCTCTGCACAGGCCACCAACTGAAGTGGCTTCTATCAGAAAAACAAGGGAGGCAGAGAGGAGCCATTTCTTCCTTAAACCCTGACCGAGAGTTAGTCCTGGAATCTGCTTTTTAATAACTTTGATGATAAGTCAGAATAAAAGCAGCCTTGAACCAAGTCTGAGCCGCCTTCTCAGCCATCCTCACACCTGGCCAGGCCTCGCCCGCACATGTGCCGCTCTTCCTCCGCCCTCCTCTGAGGCAGACATTACTAATGGACCGCAGCACCTTTCCTGCCAGTCCAAATGTGCCCCACAATTCCTCTCAACGCTGTACTTCAGGGGGCTACTGCCATCCACCCCGAGTTAGCAAGCACGTCAGACCCAGCTTGCCAACCCTGACAGAGACAGAATTTATGCTGATGACAGAAATACTCAACAACTCCAAGCTAAAGAAATGAAGAAACCCAAATCAGTTTGTGCTGCCACTATTTTTCAAACCAGAGAGGGCACACAGTAAAGAATATATTGGGGGCGGGGGAGGGGGATATATTGCTCTATATTGGCTCTCTCACTTTACATTTAAATTGTTTTCATGACTTTCCAATCGCACATCTATTTTATTTTATTTTATTTTATTTCATTTCATTTTTTGGTTAATTCATACCCGAAGTTATTTTTCCATCGATTTTTAGAAAAAGTGGAAGGGAGGGGGAGAAACAGAGAGAGAGAAACATCGATGAGAGAGAGACACATCAACTGGTTGCCTCCTGCATGCACCCTAGGGGCTGAGGATCAAGCCTGCAACCAAGGTACATGCCCTTGACCAGAATCTAACCTAAAACCCCGCAGTCCACGGGGCGATGCTCTATCCATTAAGCCAAACCATCTATTTTTAAATTGCTTCTCCTTTTCCAAGTTGTCTCCGATTCACTTCTTTCTTGTAGCCTCTTAAACGTGTGGCCGTTTGGTGGCTAGGTGTAGCTCTCCACTTAAGAGCATGTCTCCACTTTAGACCTTTCAGCATTTAGTGCCCTGTCAGTGTCTCTGTCAGCAGAGCTCTGAGTGAGCCCAACCCTCCCTGGAAGCGGTGATTTAGTGTGTGAGTTACATGGTGATTAGAACGGGTGTCAGGGAAACGGCGTAATATGTGTAATGTGGAGGCTGATGGAGCTGGAGGAGCTGGAACCGTCTGGATGATTTCTGACGCTCTTTTTAATGTCAATTATTCTTATGACCAATCATTCAAAGCTGTCTATTACCTAATAATAATAATAATAATAATATTTTCCACTTCATGTTGTACCTTTCACCAGGGGATTTCCAAGCGCTTTGCAAACATTCATTAGCACTTTATGAAAGGGCCAGGTGATATATAAACACCAAGTCATGTGCTCCTGAGAGCAGCCATTGCTAGTTCCCTTGACACCACATTCAGGTGAAGGCAGAAATGAAAAAAGACAGTGGAAATGAACAGTCAGATG
Source organism: Myotis brandtii (assembly GCF_000412655.1). Lineage (NCBI taxonomy): Eukaryota > Metazoa > Chordata > Mammalia > Chiroptera > Vespertilionidae > Myotis > Myotis brandtii. Next base: position 2,999,515 of record NW_005369827.1, on the reverse strand, counting down.
TCACCGTTACCGGTGTTTACTGGGCACCCACAGGCCCTCAGCAGGGATGCGCCCCATTTTCTTCTCTCTCAGCTGCTGGGAAAGGCGGTCTCTTTCCCTCCTCTGGCTGCCTCTCCTCATCCACACAGACACCTCCTCCTGAGACACGGTGCAGACCACTGTGCAGACGGCCCGGAATCCGGGCTTCTTTCAGCCTCGAAACTCTTAGAATCCCTGCTAAGAGGGGCATCTCAATGGGAGGAGATTCCGGCTGTCCTAGAGATAATCCTTATGGAACCCCATTAGACACTGGCCAGGAGACATTCCACCGGACCTTAAATAAAGGCACAAGTCTCTCATTAAATATATTAGGAGGCACTAACAGGAAAATTCCTAATAACAAGTCTGCATGTATTATTTACTCCCTCTTATTCAAACACACATGCAGTGATCCTTGGCTTATCTTCCTTAAGAAAAATGGTTTTAATAATATTAAAACCCTCTCCTTTGACTTGAAGGACAAAGATTGCATAACAGACAGCTAAGGGGTTTCTGGTGTCACATCCAGGAAGTCACATGGTAAGTTGCACCTGCCCCCAGGAAACCCCTACCCTCAGGGTTGCACGTTCCTATTCAAGTTCCTCCTGGTGCTTCCTGCTCATAAATTTCAGCCCATCTTTTGGGACACCCAGCCTCCCCTCTCAGCACGAATCCCCTCCCCGACCCCAGGCACACTGCACGTCTGAACAGCTCAGTGTACAGCGGCACCTTGCTCAGGGCTTCAGCAGAGGGAGCGGGAGGGCTAGGCTGCCGGCTGCCCCGCAGCACAGGGAGGGCACAGGCCTAACAGAGAGTCCACTCCTGGCCTCTCACCTCCACCCGTATGAACTGAAGGCACATGCATTTATTTCCCCAGTTCTATAGCTAATAATCGTTGGGCTAAACAGACACATTCCCCCAAACAATTGCCATTCATTCACTCTACACGTATTTATTGGGCACCTGTGTTCCCGGAAGTCATGTAGGTGCTGCTAGATTTGGGAGATTTGGGAGACGGTGCTCCTCCCTTACACTTTGCATCCTAGCAGTGGGGTGGGCTGGATATCGGTTGGTCTCTGGCAGCAACCCAGACGGGAGAGGATGGTGACAGGGACAGGGCCATGATGGTGGAGATGGACAGTGTACGATGTTGGGTATAATCTATTTTGGAGGAAGAACTTGGCAGTGAACGAGATGTGAGGAGTGAGTTAAGAAGAGGAATCGAGGCCCACTGGAAGGTTGGGGACTTGAGCCGGTATGTATGTAATGGTGCCATTTACAGAGATGCTGAAGACTGGGGCGGGGGCGGGGTGGAAGGAGGCAAATCAGACAAGGCATGCAAGTGGAGATGCCAGGCTGAGAGAGGAAATGTGGGTGTCATCAGCAGCTAGAGGGGCATTGAATGCGGGGGGAGGTAGGGGGACTGGACAAGCTGGTGGAGAGGGAATAGTTCCTCAGCTCCGCCCATAGTGGAGAGATGAAGAGAAATCATTTCTAACCGTTCAGAAATGTCAACGAGCTGTTTTCTCAACAGTCAGTGTGTCACATTAATATGCAGAACAATGGTTCATTTCTTTCCTTCATTTCCTACTTCCCAATTGTGTACCTTCAGGCCAGAAAATCAGAAAGAGGTCCAGCTCGATCCACACACTTTTAACAGCTGCTCCTGATAGTCGGGAAGGACATGCAGCGAGAATAGAGCCACCATTGTCTAATAACTATGCACCTTACTAACTACAGATAAGAAGTTTTCTTACAGACCCTGGGAAACTGGAGGATGAAACAAGGCTGTAAAAAGATAAGATGCCTCAATGGGTCCATCACTCAGAAAAGAAATACATTTTGAGAATAGACCAAGGACAGGACACGCTTTGATTTGGTTGCTGTGCCCGGACCCTGACCCCCTCTGGGAGTTTTTCTCAGAAATGCTGACCATTCTCCGGTCCCAGGAATGGGCTGAGCTGTTGGTAACATCATAGAAGATTAGCCACCTTGTTATCGGACTTTGAGCTCCTGAAGGCCGGACTGCAGATCTTACCTCCCCTTTCCCTGTTACACTTCCAGCTCGAAGCTGCATGTAGCTCTCTTCTCCCTCGTGTGTATACAGCCAGCCAACTGCCAAGGGAGGTCAGAGCAGAATTTCTACGGTGACCGACTGCTCTCCCTATGCTGCCGGCATTATTGGAATAAATGCTCATAAATGATTCAATCCTATCTTTGCTTAATTTGGATCAAGTAATGACAGGTGGCCTCAGACCCACTGTGTCCAGTTTAACTCCCTTAAAAATGTAAAGAGAAGGCTTGAGCTCATAGGGGTGACCTGATTATACTTTTTCCAGTGGACACTCTCTCTCCTTGATTTCTCTCTGGGGAAAGGAAGGGATGGCTTTATTCACTCAAGTATTCAAAAACATTTACTCAGCACCTAAGATGGGCCAGGGTCCAGTGCTGGGGTTATACCATGGAAGAAAACAAACAAAATATCTCCCCTTACAGAACCTACTTTCTAGTGGGTGTTAGGGTCACTGAAGAAGTACACAAGAGGCCGAAAGGGGTAAAGAATTATGAATTTATTAGGTCATCTGGAAACCAGATGGGCTGAGCCCTAAAATGGTGCCAGCACCCAGGGATGTGGAGTCAGAGATTTTAAAGGACTCTAGGTGGGCTTTTTTGGCAGGGAATTCTCTGGGTGAGGCTGGATCCTGGCAAGTCCAGAGAAGCAAGGTACTGGTCTTAACTAGTGGAATGTGGTCTGAGCAAAAGGGAATATCGGTTGCAAACTGATCTAAAGGTCAGTTTCCCAGGGGAGGGGGTAACAATTTGATGATTTGATCAGACCTAACAGTGAGGGAAGGCAGAAAATAAACAACAGACAAGATTTTGAAAACTAAATAATACCATGTCTTAGAAACCAGTAAGGTCTATGGGAAAACTAGAACGGAATAAGGGCATTCAGAGCATGAAGGAGGGTTTAAGTAGGGTGGTTGGGGTAGGTCTCATAGGCAGGTGACATTACAGCAGTGACTTTGAGGTGAGGAGTTAGCTTAGCAAATTAGGAGACAGTGTTCCAGGCAGAGGGAACAGGAAGGCCCTAGTCAGGAACAAACCTGGCGTGTTGGAGGAACAGCAAGGAGGCCGGTGTGACTTAAACAGTCCCGTCTGTCATGCACTCCCTTCCCAGCACCCACAGAGCATCACTAGTCCTTCAAAGCCCAGCTCAAATCCTGCCTCCTCCATGAAGCTCTCCCCAAACCCCACAGGCCACAGTGGACTTTTTCCTCTCTGGACAACCTCAGTACCCACCATCGAGGTCACCTAGCTTAGCACTTGTTTTCACACAGCTTCATTGATTTTGCCTTCCCAACCAAACTCCGGGGCCTTCTGAATCCGGGGGACCATTGTTTGTAGTCTTTGTGCCATCCATGGCACGTGATAAGTAAATAAGAAACATGCCACTGATTTATTGACTAAATGAGCAATTCTTAAATGATTTATACTTGACTTTGAAATGCAGGCACATAAATATGCATACACATATGCCTAGAATCTTCCCCCTACCTAGTACTGACCCGTCTCCAGGATCTGGCCTTAATAGCAAAAGACTGAGACTAGGGTGGACAGAAGGCATGGGAGGGAGAGGGAGCTTCAGGTGACTGACTTGTCTGAGAGATGAGCGGCTCTGTTTTGGAGAGGGAAGCAGAGCACCTCGCCACATCCTCCAGCTTTACTAGTAATAAAGCCGATCAGCATTTCGCTCCTTGTGTTCTCAATTGCTTAAGAACCTGTAGAAGCAGAAGGGTGATTAATTAGCGCCCTCAGACTTCCAACACAACTGAATTCTCCTGATAACAAGGCATCTTAGAGAAGTCTCTGAGATATTTAAACATTCAAACACAGTAGCACATCAGTGATAACGTCTAGAAAGATGAATGAATCGACGATTCTTCCAATAAACGATGGTGTCTTGTGGCTCTAATATATCACGTAGTAACATGTTCAATGAAATTCTTCCAACTAAGAACTACTCCCGAGTCTTCATTTTAACAAATGAGAAGTAAAACTATTCTAATGCCCATGAACATTTTCAAACTGGCATTGAGCATCCCCTGCGATGAGGCACTGAGAAGCACACAGCATCACCACGGGGCTAGTCCTGACAAAAAATGCACAATTTGACACAGATCAGAAGTAAATAGACAAACCCAAATTGGTTGGCAGTTTACAAAATAAGGGGCCAGGTACTCTTCAAAAACGTCAATGTCAGGAACTATAAAGAAAGACAAAGGAATGTTGCAGATTAGAAGAGGCTAAAAAACATGATACTTACAGGCAATGTGTGACCCTGGAGTGGAAAACAATTGCTAGAAAGGAAACCTTCAAGACAATTGGCAAAATTTGAATAAAAACTGCATATTAGGTGTCAGTGTGAAATTGCCTAGATTTGATGAGTTCATGATGTTGATGTTTTTTTAAAAAACATGTTTTTATTGATTTCAGAGAGAGGAAAGGAGAGGGAGAGAGGGATAGAAACATCAATGATGAGAGAGAATCATTGATCGGCTGCCTCCTGCACGCCCCCTACTGGAGATAGAGTCTGCAACCTGGGCATGTGCCCTGACCAGGAATTGAACCGTGACCTCCTAGTTCATGGGTCGATGTTCAAACACTGAGCCACACCAGCCAGGCAGGTGATGCTCTTAATGTTCTTAGGAAATATTTGCTACTACAATCATGATCTTTGCAATTTACTCTCAAAAGGTTCAGCAAAAAATAAATAGCATCTATTACATATCATAGCATAGCATAGCATAAGTATGCATAGATAGAGCAAATGTAGGGAAATGGGTTGACCTAGGTGAAGATATATGACAACTCATTGTATCACTCTTAGAACTTTTCAGTAGATATGAAACTTTTCAAATTAAAAGTGAAATTTTAAAAAAAGGATACAACAAGATACTAGAATTCTTATGTACTCTTCAAACTTTGAGAGAGGATTAAATAAGTCTTGAGGATGCCATTAAAATAGAAAATAATTTTGGAACAAATCCCCCACCTCACATGGGGACCTCATATGGGGATCTAACTGTCTGAGCTACTGTTTTCCAATCTGCATGTCAAAACCAGACCTACCCGATGTGCAGGGAAGAAAGTGGCTCATAAATTGAGATTGTTTGACTGGCTCCATTTTGGGTCATTTGTTAGCACTCCTCACTTTCCGTTCCTCTCTGACTTTACTTCCTTCCATCTTCTCCACCCCCTTTCCTGTCACTATATTAAAACACGACCGTGCCTTCACATGGCATTAAGAAAATCAAACGATTATCCAACGTTCAGACTCAGCTATCCCAGAGATAGTGCTTTTAAAATACATTCACCCTGCCCTTAGGACTTTGCATGGAAATAAGCATGCATTCATCCACTTTATGGTATGCCTCTCTGTTTTACTATTTTTTTTAAAAAAAATTCATTGAAAAGGGTCCAAGATAGACATGCCTTATGCCAAATAGTTTAAGATGAGGTTTCAATGAATAATTATGACCATTTTATATAATTCATTGCCATCATAAATTTCAGGTAATTTGCAAATTCTATTTTGGTTACACAGCTACAATACCTTCATCTCCTCTTCGTCAGAACATTCACAAGGCAATGCAACATTTATGGACTCTCAGTATGTGTCAGGCACTATGCTCCATACACATTATCTTGTTGGATACTCACTATGTTATTAGCTATGTGGTATTACCCATGTTTTGCAGACAAGAAAATTGAGGCTCAAATAGTAAGTCACTTGTCCAAGGACACACGACTTAATAGCAGAGCCAGAACCGGAGCCCAGAGCTACCTGACTCCATAGTCCAGACCTGAACACTACTACATACCCATCCCATTGCCTGCAAAGCCTCATCTTGGATTCCATCAGAGTAGCATGAGGCCCTGGGGAGACTCCAGAATCTTGAGAAAACTCAAGGACATGCCAAATAGGAAAACAAGGACATTTCCTACGGTAGGAAGAATGAAACTCTTCTTCTAAACCCTTACTTTCTTTGCATGAATTGCTTGAACTTCACATACATGGGGGGGCGGGGGGGCGTATAAAACCAACACATTTTATTGACATCTTTTCTCTTTGTGAGACTTCCCTGGGCAATTTGGGATTATCTTCTGCCATCCACCCAAAACTTCAAAATGCCTGCTTTGTACAGATTGCACCAAAAGCTCCAGGACATAACTCACACGTAAAAAGTACAATACGGAGTATGAAAATCTGAAATACGCACTGCATAAGTAATGGCAGTAAAAAGCCAATGATATTTTAAAGATATTTTAAAGATTTAGTATTTATCATTGTAACACAGCTTTTATGTCTGATGCTATACGAACCTATGAGCTCACTTCTGAATCAATGCTGTTTTATTGCTTGCTGTTATATTTATGGAATGTTACTGTGAACAAAGCAGAGCGGGCCAAGCCTATTCTCAACATAGCCTATAAATAATGTAAGCAAATAAACTAAGCAAATCTTCATGAACCAATGCATTATTTACTATTCCTTGTTGCTGAAATATGAGCTTAAATTTTGGTTACATATTAATGGAAAACCTTAGTCATTTCTAGGTCTGTCTCCTTGGGAGTCAAATCCTAAAGCTTAACTCCGAATTAACCTTGCATGCCTTCTGAACTCTGTAACTAAAGGCCGCACTCCTCTCCAGAAACTAGACTATGGAAGCCACATCCCTACTATAGACCAATAATCTACAATTATCCCCAAGAGTCTACAACAGCTTCATAGTGTTAACTAACTCAAGTGAATGTTCTATAGCCTTTGGCCATTTGGATTTTGCAAGACAAATCTTTAGGAGTTTATCTCACTGCTCTAGGCTATTTTAACTTCGATATATTATGCTCCAAGTGGGAGTCACTCAAACTTTCTTGAAGTTTTAGAGTATTTTTAATGAGTAATTCTTTCATTTCAAAAATATTAGTTGAGTCCTACCATGGTGCCAAACCCTGTCCACACTGGGATCTCACAGTGAACTAGTTAGATAAGGATCTTTTTACAGAGATCACAGGTTGTGGGAAGTAGAGAATCAGACAGCAAACAAGTAAACAAATGAACAAGAGAATTTCAGTGGTTATGAAGAACACAACAGGGAGTAATGATAGAAAATGATGGGGTCACTGTAGAATGGGAGGTTAGAGAATGTTTCTATAAAGAAGTAACATTTGAACTGAAGCACCCTATAGACATACTAGCATCTTTTATCTGAATGTCTCCTCCCTATTCCTCCCCTTCTCCTTCCCCTCCTCCTTCCTTTTGTCTGTTTAGTTCCATCAAAGGGCCTATGAGGAAGGGGCAGTATAAGCCCTGGTGAGAAAATATTCCAAGGTAAGCTCGAATGGAGTCTTGGAGAGAGGACGTGAGGATAATGTTAGACAAGTGCCAACAGGTGGACAGTCATCCTTCACAGAGAGCAGTAAATCAAAATGCCGCCTGGGAACACAGTTCAGGTGTGAGGGATGGATCAATGCAGGGGGACCAGGAGATCACAACCGAGGCCGGGGAGAAATAACAGAGTTGCAAACAAACCAAAGGTGAGTGCAGCTGAGTGGGGAAGGACATGTAACGAGAATAGAGCCACCGTTGTCTAATAATTATTCACCTTAGTAACTACAGATAAGAAGTTTTCTTACAGACCCTGGGAAACTGGAGGATGAAACAAGGCTGGGTCCATTACTCAGAAAAGAAATACATTTTAAGAATAGAAGGACAAGAAGACACGCTTTGATTTGGTTGCTGTGCCCGGACCCTGACCCCCTCTGGGAGTTTTTCTCAGAAATGCTGACCATTCTCCGGTCCCAGGAATGGGCTGAGCTGTTGGTAACATCATAGAAGATTAGCCACCTTGTTATCGGACTTTGAGCTCCTGAAGGCCAGACTGCAGACCTTACCTCCCCTTTCCCTGTTACCCTTCCAGCTCGAAGCTGCATGTAGCTCTCTTCTCCCTCGTGTGTATATAGTCAGCCAACTGGCAAGGGGGGGCGGGGTGTCAGAGCAGATTTTTGTGGATGACTGACTGCTCTCCCATACTGAGGGAGGGGCTGGTATGGGAGCTGAAGAAAAACTACTGAGCTGAAGATGTCCTGACCTAGAGGCCAGCCAGATTTCATCACCACCTTCATTCAACCCTCTGTGAGCCCTGCTAGCGATCACCCCCCAGCAGCAGTGGTCTCACTCAGAGCCCCAGGACAATGGAGGTCTTACCTTTATGAGAGGGTGGTCCTCATCTCCTAACCATGCTTGAAAGGTTCTACAGCTTGGCCATTCATGTATAGTGCCCCTGATAGACTTAATTATCTGAAATCAAAAGGCCCAGAAAAGATCTCCAGAGGTTTCCCAATCAATGTCCTGCCTTTAGATAGAATATATGAATAAACAACCCAGGACAAAGATTAAAAGCTTCAAGAGATGACCAGGCACTAAGCAAACTTGTGAATGGGGTGAAAGTTGCTTTCCTACCTACACTTACAGCGTCCTTCATTGTGTGAGGTTCATGGGCCTTATTTTCCTCGTGCCTAACATTTATTTCAAGTTGTTTGTACCTGTTCTCTCTATTAGGCTGCCCCTTCAATAAAATACCACGCGGAAAAGACTATAATAAATGAATTCATTCGAAGTAGTCAAAGATCCAGAACAGTTAATGCTAATCAATTGTGACCCTTATTAAAGATTTACCCACAGAAAGGGAGTGGGATGGAGGAGGAAAGAATGGTTTCCATCTACCAAGGACACTACACAGGCCAATTAAAGGAACGGCAGGTAAGAATGGCATAAGAAACTGATTTTTTTTAAACTTTCTATTGACATATACATAAGAAAAGTATGCTTAACATCAGGTCAATGAATTTTCAAGAACTGAACACGCTCATGTACTCGGCACCTACATCAAGACATTGAGCATGACCAGCACCCACTTCATACTCCTTCCTGCCATTCCTGCCCCAGGGGCAACCACTTTCCTGACTTCTAACACCATTGATGAGTTTTTCCTGTTTTCTGAATTTTATGTAAATGGAATCATAGAGTGTACTCTTTTGAATCATACTTCTTGTATGTAACATTATGTTTGTGAGATTTGTTCATAATGTTGTGTGTATGTACAGTATTTGTTCTCCTTGCTGGATAATGTAAGAAGTCATCTTGTAAATATTAACATTTGACCCCCAGGACTGAATCCCAAACATGCTGCAAGAGGAAAAACATAAACTCATCCCCAGGGTAAAATTAACTCCCTTGGCTGAAATCATTTTTATTTTGTTCATTGAGCACTGAGCTCATCATGTATTCTCTTGGACTTTCTTAGTTAATTTGAAATTTACATCTGAGATATTCTTAACAACAAGATTCAGGCAGATGAGTTCAAGTCACAACCCTTTCCCACCACCGAAGGAATGAAGCCAAGCTGTTCTCTTGCTCCAATTTTATTTCTTCGCTCACAAGTAACTAAGCTTGAAGATACACCAAGAACAGCTGCCAGCAACCTACCCTCTGGGACACGCAGCCAACTCCGCCAGTCAGTCAATTGTTGGCATTTGTTCACAGGGTGCAAACATCAGAAGTGCCTGTGATCATTATCGAGGCAATTCTAAGCCTTGCAAACACATACCCACAAAGGCTTCGGCTGCTGTGCTCTCTAATTCCCCAGCGGGTACTTTGTCCACCCTGCCAGCTTGTCTCTCCTAAACAACTTGCCCACATCAGACACCTGGGAGTAGTGGTGTTGGATCAAGAAGCTCCCAGTTCTCAGTGGACTGCAAACATTCTCACTGGACTGCAAACCAGCTCTCATTTTTGCTGGGACGGCAGTAAAACGTAAAACGAGAGTAGAAATTGGCTTCGGTCTGACTTTAGGCGTCATGCCAGGTCTGGCAGGAAAAGGTCATGGACAGACTATGAAAATTTCTGTCCACCCAGGATCTTTAAAACCGAAGAGTTCAAACGGGAAACATTTTCAGGGTTACATGATACTTCTGGTTCACGACCATGGCCTATAAAACCCTCACGTTTTCTAAATTGGTGGGAGAAAGAAACATTTCCATGGAAAGAGGCGTAGTGCCCATTGCCCGTATTGAAAGGCAGTGTGGGCAGTGGAAAGAACACCATATTCTAAGTCAGACGTGGAAGGAGGAGCCTGGCCTTACCAGCTGTGAGGCCAGAGTCCTTGAAGAAATTTGCAGGTTGTGTGCCTCTTCCTTTTCCCAAGCAAAGTGCTTTTTAAAGTACTTTTTATCGTGTTCTTATTATCCACTGTATTTTTTTTTAACATTGGTCATTTAAATCTGAAGGAAAGTACTTGAAAATTGAGGATCTGTACTTTTTTTGGGAAGTCTTACCTCCTGGAGTATATTTGGAAAATTATTTAATTAGAGGATAATTGGCCATTCTTAATAAACTGGTATTCCATTCTTGGGTTTTAAAAAATTAGGCAGAGGCAAGAAATAATGCCAATCAGAAAAGGCACCTCATGTCCACTATCTGATCTGGTCATTTAAAGATATTTAATGATTTTTTTGGGGGGGGGTGTGCTTACGGATACAATCCCCTCGTCATTATCTTCCATTCTCACCCTTGTCCCAGAGAAAAGCAATGTTAACAGCCAGCTGTGCATGTCTAAACCTTTTTTTATGTATATAAAATACAGATACAAGCATTGGACCACACTCTTCACATACTTTTGCAGTTTGCTTTTTGCCCTTTAATTACATTATGGGCATCCCGAACTAGGCCAACAAATAGAGGTAAAATTTATTCTTTTAAAAGACTGCATAAAAGTCCAGTGTGTAGATCTACTCATTCAATAGTTCTGTTGATGGAAAATGAGGTTGTTTTCTTGTTTGTTTGCCAATAAAAGCAATGCTGCAATAAATATTAGTATACAAGTCCTTTCATACCAGTGCTTCACTTCTATTGGTCTAAATCCCACTTACACTGCAAGGTCAGAGCTTAAGTACATTATTCATTTTAATAGATATTGACATATTACTTTCTTTAATCCATCTGGATGTTATTTTTTGTATGACAAAAAATTTTGTATAAAATTTTGGTTTGTTTTTTTTCACTTGTGTAGCCAATTTTGCAACATCATTTACTAAGTAAACCACCGTTTGATATGTGGTAAGATCTCATAAACACCTGGGTCTTTTTCTGAAGTTTCTGCTCTGTTTCACTGATCTGTTTACCTGATTTGATGAGAATGCCTAACAAATTTGATTAAAGTAGCCCTAAAGTTCATTTTAATATCTAGTAAGATATGTCTTATTATTATGCTTTTGCATAGTTTTCTTGACTTTTTAAGGATACCTACTCTTCCATCTGAACTTTAAATTGTTTTAGTAAAAAAAATCCCATTACAATTATGAATTAAATTGCAAATATGTACTTATTGATTTTGAAAGAACAAAAATGTTACAATTTTAAGACTTCCATATAGATTACCTATCTCTCTACTTACTCAATAAGATGTTTTAGGTGTTTATTTTAGGGGGTATACAAATCTTGTACAATTATTCCTATGTTTTTATTTTTTGGTTATTATAAATTAGATGTTTCCTCAAATTCGACTTCTAGCCACAGTAGCCAAAGAAAAGTTACAGATTTTGTGTATTTATCAAATATCCAAACACCTTATCACAAGCCTTTATCAAATCTAATATTTTCTTTAGTCTAATGGGTTTGCTGATTTTTCTCCTTTGTTAGCTTGCTGATTTGAAGAACTATTATGTAGATTTTCTGATATTAAAACAACTTTACCTTACAGAAATAAACTCTCTTTAGTCGTGGTGTGTGTTATTCATTTTATACAGGGCTAGATTCAATAAACTAATGTTTTAGTCAGACGTTTTGCATCCATATTATAAGTGAAATCAATATATAATTATCAGATTACATTCACTTTGTAAAATGAACTAAGGAACTGTCCATTTTTTTCCTATGGTCTACAATTATTTAAATAACAGACATTTCCATTTTACTTTATAATAACTTAGAAAGATCTTATTAGATATTAATAGAGAGGGTATTGTTGTTATACAACTTTTAAACATGACAAGAAATAGCTGTTAAGAAAAGTATGTAGGTTGACTAAAGTCAAGCCAGACTTCTGATTCCAGGCCTGAATCTAGGTCTACCATAGACCACCGCACCTCTCCAGGCATGAGCCTGAAATCCAGAACTAAACAAATATGAGCAGAAATCCCACAGCAGGACCAGGAAAAGAAAGTTACTCTGGGAAAAAACTCAATAGAGCAGTCACAGGCCTTGCGAAGAAGAGCTGTGAGCTGCTGAAAGCCACAACCACAAGATGATCTTCTTGGTATTTGGTCATTTAACATAGGATTGCCCAGATGGAGCAAATGGACCACTAACAGTGTTTAGAGATGACAGATTCATGAGGGGCAATGTGCAGGGTTCCACATAACTGTGTAAAGTAATGATAATTCACATGCACATATTCCTTTGCAATTTACAAAGAGTAAGTTGAGATTAAATCATTTGTCAAAGATTATTATCTTAAAGGTGATGAACCACCCCATAAGTCCTTAAATTATGCCCCCTTTATGTTTCTTTCTTGGCATTTATCACCCTTATTGCAATTATTTTATTTATTTGTGCTACTTGTCCACTCCCCTCTTCCACGCCCTTATTGCAATTATTTTATTTATTTGTGCTACTTGTTCTTTGCATATCCACTCCCCTCTTCCACCACAATAGAGGTAACATAAGAGCAGAAGCCATATTGTATTATTGTTTATTCATAGGCCTGGACATAGTGAAAAGACATTCAAAACATATTTGTTACATGATTGAAAAATAAATACCACCCACCATATATATATATATATAAAGTGATCCTTTCTTGAATCCTCTCCACAAAAGACAGTTTTCTGTCCAGATATGGTGGTCCCCCTGCACACAAGAGTGTTAGGAATTACACGCTTTGTTGCTGCCACTCTAAATATAAAATGCGCTATACATCCAAGTCAGAGCTCTCCATATCAATCTCATACAATCACTTTATTTGACAGCGACATTCTTTTTAAAGGCAAATCGGTGTGAACTCTCAATATCCCAAATTAGATCAAGCACACAAGTTCAAATGAGCTGGCCATGAATTAGTCACCACCACTGGTCTGAGTTTTTGAAGCCACCACATCTCATTTCTCACGGGGCTGATCCTGAAAGGCACCATTTGTCAGGAGACTCCCTTGTGCTCTTGTCTTTTTCCTCCACTTTTTCACTGAATTAACCAAAGCAATATTGAATAAGTTGCTAAATACAGGTATTAGCTCATTTGTGACTAATTATTATAGGTAAATGGTGCAGTAAGTGCAGCACCCTACACCCTCCCCTGGCCTTTCTGTGTGTGTGTGTGTGTGTGTGTGTGTGTGTGTGTGTGTGAAGTTTTTGTGATGTTCTCCAGGTAAATCCCATGCATAATGTAAGAGTGGCAATGTTGTTTGCATAATAAGCTATTTTCTACCACAGAAGCAGAAACATTTTATCGCTATAGAGAAAGCTCAAATTATGAATACATTTTCATATAAGTTGATTTATGTGAAAATTACAAATAAATGCAGAGCCGAGCTGCAAGTGAATTGTTTGTTCCCAGTTCAAGGAGTGGTGTTATTTGAAATTAAAAAAGAAAACAACCCCACCACATCCTGCAAAAAGAAATATTTTTGATGTTATTCAGACTGAAGCATATAGCATATGATCCAAGGAACAAAGCATGACCTGGTCAGGCAGTAAGACCTGAGGTTGCAAAAACTACGATAAATTTGTGGTCGGGCAGTAAGACCTGAGGTTGCAAAAGCTACAATAAATTTGTCCACTGATTTCTGAAGCCATCTTATCATCGATAATAGATATATTATACATATTATATATATATTATCCATGATATATGTATTTTTACTTGCACTTGGACTACAAGGATTCTCAGCAAACTCTGTAACTACTTCTTTCAATAGTCAAAGACACTTGAAACAATAAATGGAGGCCCATGATCACCTCGACACAAATAAAAGCTAAGTGTGTGATGAAGACATAAAAGTGATTTTGTGTAAGACCAAAGCTTTTCAAGATGACTGTAGGGCTCTCAAAGTGGTATGTACATTTCTCATTTCAGGTAGAATCGTCGAGGGTAGAGAACGTATCCTGCTAGCAGCCTCCCGTATTTTTGGACTTTCAGGTGGTTGATCTGTAACAGGAATATGATACTGGCCACAAAGCTCTGGCTGATGTCTAAGATGTGAAGAAAGCAGACTTTGGGGAAAGGGGACAGTAACATGGCCCCTTGAACCAGTCTACATAGTAAAATAAATGCATCCTGTTTAGTGATTCAGGCAATACATGTCTGTACTTGTCCTAGCCCTTTAAACTTGCCTAGATTACCCTCAGCACGGGCCATGCTCACAGAAAACACTTTGTCCTGGTCATTGCCCCAGATCTCAGCCCACTTACGTTTTAACTGTTGCTTGATAATCCCTTACCTTTCAAATTCTTGGTTTCGGTAATCTGACAAGTACTATCCAAATGTAACCCATAAAACGTTAATTACAGAATGCCTTTTATGTACTAGAAACTGTACAGGATGCTGGGAAATTAATGGTGATTACACATGGCTTCAGGGTGCTTATGTTTTAGTAGGTTATTTTTATTGTCATTTTATGGAAATCAAGTGAGACCTAAAGGCAAACATTACTCTTATACTATATTTGTAGAATAAGAATTAAAAGTAGTATCACATCAAGTAGAAGGGAATTGGAGTCCATTTAAATTTAAAAAAGAGTAATAAAAATGTTAAATGAATCAGTGGATTTATGGGAATTCAGTTTATTTTTATTTCAAGAGTTCAGACAAAATAGTCAAATGTTTAAATAGTCTACTTTAAAGGATGGAAAAATAATTGGCCTAATATTCTTTCACTTTTAAAAGTGACAAGAAAGTAAGTCAAATTTTCTCTTTTATTTAATTTTAGTATCTGCCAGTAGCAATATTTCAAAGGCAGAGAGAGTTAGAACATGATTCATGGGTAACAGGAATGTTCTTTTAGAGAAAAATATTAAATATATGAAACTTTATCTTTAGATGTACTTATCTTAAATTTAGTTATATCTTTATTATTTTAAGGTGATGCTTAGGGAAAATTTTTAGTATTTTAAGGTGATATTTAGGGAAAAATCAAAGAAGGGAAGAAACATTAATGACTGTTTTATAAAAGGTTACTGGTGGTTTGATAATTCTTTTTTTAATATATTTTATTGATTTTTTACAGAGAGGAACTGAGAGGGTTAGAGAGTTAGAAACATCGATGAGAGAGAAATATCAATTAGCTGCCTCCTGCACACCCCCTGCTGGGGATGTGCCCGCAACCAAGGTACATGCCCTTGACCGGAATCGAACCTGGGACCTTTCAGTCCGCAGGCCGACGCTCTATCCACTGAGCCAAACCAGTTACGGCTTGAATTTTTAATCTAGCAATAAACCATGTGCTTGGGGTTTAAAAGTCAGGAACACGAAGCAGATGATCTGTCCACTTCTCTCCCTCTTCTATTCTCTGACTCTATCAGTATAAGTAGGCCAAAAATAAACATACTTCTCCTTATATTAGATGAACAAATGTTAACTCTAACAAACATTTTACTGCATGAGTCCATTTACCTGAGGTGCCTGGAGTAGTCAAATCCATAAATATAGAAAGTGCAATGGTTGTTGCCAAGAGCTGGTAGGAGGAGAAAATGGGAGTTACTGCTTAATGGGTACAATTTTAGTTTTGCAAGATGAAAAGAGCTCTGTGGATAGATGGTGGTAATGGTAGCAGACCAATGTGAATGCACTTAATGTCACTGAACTGTAGGCTTAAAATGATTACAATGGTAAATTTTATGTTAAGTATATTTTATCACAAAAAAATAAAAGATATTTATTGGGCCACATTTTTTAAAAAATCAGATTTTCAAATTTTAATAGAGCAACTATTGAGTCATTGATTTAACACCTACTATATACCTTTTACTCTAGATTCTGGGGATAAGTATTTATTATAAGGGACATATGCTCTACCCTCAGGGAGGTGAGAGCTAGTGGAGATAGAGATAAAAAAAAAAAGCATTACAATTTGATGAGGACTTTGAAAAAAGGTGAAAGCTGTACAGGACCATTTTAGACACCATCTCCTAACCCAGCCTGCAGGATCAGAAAATGCTCCCCTGAGTATGGGGCATCTGAGCTGTAACTTGGGGGATGAAGGAGAATTCACTAGGAAAAAGCTTCTGAGTGATGTTTGCTCCCACATTTCTCAATGTTCCATCTTCCCACTAAAAACTGTGAACTCTAGAGTCATTTATCTAGCTGTCCATTCTACCTGGAGGTCCCTGAGCACCCCAGCCTCAACATGTCTAAGACTGAACTCATGATATTTTCCCCAAATAATATTTTCCCCAAGTCTCCCCTAACTGATGAAAGACACAGACATCCACAACTTACAAAACAGGGATATCATCCTGCAGTTTTCTCCCCATCACCTCCCCACATCCTGCCTCCTCTATGTCTTTCAATTCCCCTCTCTCCTCTTGCCCTCAGTTTCTGAATTCAGTAAGATAATGCTTGCAAAGTGTTGGCTCCAGGCCTGGTGATATCATGGCTGATCCTAGTAGTAGTAGTTGCTTCAAACTCCTGTTACCATTTACCTGGACAGTTGCAATTGTTCTTGTTCTCCTTTATCCAGTCTTGTCCCCCGTTGAATGCATCCCTTAAATTCTTTCAACCTATTATTAATTTTTCCCACAGCACATATCTTATCACCTCACTCCCCTGCTCAAAAAAGCTTTAGTGGCTTCCTATGGCCCATTGAATTAGTCTCTAAGCTCACTGCACAAGGTCCTCCAGGACCCGGCTCCTGGCTAAGATAGAATCTACCTTTGGCTGCTTTCCCATTGAGCCTTATGTTCCAGCCAGAGCAAATGCCTACAGTTCCCTGAACACACCACACAGTTGCATGAGTCTGTAGCTTTGTACCATTCCTCCCTATGTATAAAATGCGGTCTTATCTCTTTGTCCTCCAACCACAGCTCATCTTTCAAGACACACCACGTGACTTCTCCTACCCATTGTCTTCCCTGACCTCCGGTTTTCCAGGATAGTTGACTATCCCCTCATTTGTGCTACTGTAACCTTCGTATTATCACAGGCAATTCAGATCTGTGATCAATAAGACAGAAACTGCTGATGGCATTTTAGATGGACGTTTTTCCAGCACTGAATATTAAATAAAACTGTAAGGTCCCATCTTCACCTGCAACCTTGTCACAGTACCATTTTCCCTAATTGCTTTGTAATTATTATTTTTTAAAGTCTGCCTTCTGACTTATGTGGAACTCTTGGGTTCGAGTTTTCTTTGCCTTTGCAGTGTCCACCCTGCCAAGGTTTGCCTTGGACTCACACAAGATCAAGCAGAGACTCTACCACATGGCGCCTGATAGCGAATACTTATTGAGCACCACCTGTGTGCCATGAACTTCTCTAGGGGCTGTAAGAATCATAAGGAACAAAATCCCTGCCCCCCTAAGGGACGTCTGTGCACTGCCCATCATTTTCCAGTCTCCTTCCTACATAGAGGCTGATGTCATTCACTGAATTTTCTGTGATTAGCAATGTAAAGGCAGGGGGGAAGTCATTCAGAGAGAAAATATGAACTGTCAGATGAGAATGAAATTATAAGTGGTAAGAGGAGAATTAAATTAAGAGCAGTAAGCATCATGGATTTATAAAAACAAGTCATGTCAGACAAACTTAATTGCTTTTCCTGATAGAATTACCAAATTAGGGGATGGCAGTGTACAATATCCTGAGAGCAGTTTCCTTCAACTACCAGGTAATGAATATTATTTTTGAAGTTAGCAGAGCCCTTTGAAGTAGTATCTGTTGAAATTGTACAAAATGAATTCAAATTGACTTTGATGTGAATCTGGTTCGCTGACTTGACGGCAGATTAAAGAGGAGAGAAGCTAAGGCAACTACAAACAATATGGCGCTAAGCTTAAAGGTATAGCCTGGAAGGAGCTTGGGGGCCTTTACTCTGATGTTTATCGTGATCATTATCAGGGTCAAAGTATGAGTTTGTGGCATTTAAAAGACATTGAGAGAAAATCATAGTACTTGGGGGAAATCATTGCATGGAGCACAGAAATGAGATGGTTCTATATTATCGTTATAATGGGATGGCCCTTGGAGTGGTAATACCCAATATTCTGCATAGTGCATTAAACCCTTGCTACTCAAAGTGTGGCCTGCATTTTAACAAAATCTCCAGGTGAATCTGCATTTTAACAAAATCTCCAAGTGATTCGTGTACACATGAAAGTTTGAGAAGCACTGCCAGGTTGATTTCATATTGTCCCATCCGCCTGAATTTTCGACTCTTCTCAGAGCTGCAAGACATCCTGTTGATCTAATAAACCCGGCTTTAGTAATTCCACTATTTATCCCTTTTACTTTCCTTAAAAACAAGCCTATGAAGCTGATGAAGGTGCATCTTTGGGGAAGGTATTTCTCCTCAGTGGGCCTTGCTGCCTTCCTTTGTAAAGAGGAACTTACCACCTGTGCTCCTCACACTGTCTTTATGTGCCACACATGTACATCATCTACTTGCATCCTTTAACATCACTGAGGAATATATTATCATTCCCATTTCACAAGTGAACACTGATGTTTGGAGTTTTAATGTAATTGGCCTAAATTCATATTGTTAGTAAATGGCAGAGTCAGGATTTAAACCTAGGTCTCTCTATATGTGACAGAGGCTAGCTATATGTGACAGGGACTTCAGAAACTAGGACCAAGAGAGATATTCTGTTAAGAAATATTTATTGAGCACTTATTATGTTGTATTCATTAGGGAATAAACAGACCTGGGCCCTGCCCTTGTGAAGTCTGCAATCTAGTGGAGATGGGAAATGTGTGTGTGTGTGTGTGTGTGTGTGTGTGTGTGTGTGTGTTTTGAAGTGGGGAGTGTGAGGAGATACTGCTTCCAAACTTGTGCCATTGTTGAGGTAATGCAGATATCAAAGATGTTGGAGAATTGCTTTAAGTCTAAGGTCATGTGAATGACTGGTAGACATCAGAGTATGGAAACATAGAATAAAATATATAACATACCACTGAGCTATTAATGACAAACTTTAGCCAACCATTTTGCCTTTTTAGGATTTCTTCCAACCTTATAAAGAACCTTTTTGTGCCCTGTATTTGTATACTCATATGCTTAGCAGCATTATTCACCACAACCAAAAAGGTGAAAGCAGCTAATTGATAGATAAATGAATAAATAAACTGTAGTAGATGCATACAATGGAATACTATTCTGCCTTAAAAGGAAGAAAATTCTGACACAGCTACAATGTGGATGAATCTTGAAACCATTATAGCAAGTGAAATAAGCCAATCACAAAAGGATGAACAAATATTGTATGATTCCGCTTATATGAAGCTCTTATTCATAGAGACAGAAAGTAGAATGGCAGTTGCCAGGGACCAGAGCATGGGGAAATGGGAAGTTTTAATCTAATGGCTACAGAGTTTCTGTTTGGGAAAATGAAAAGGTTCTGGAGATGGATGGTGGCAATGGTTGTACAATCAAGTGATTTTATTTCATGCCAGACAACTGTAAATTTAAAAATTTACAGTTAAAATTGTTATAATAGATTTTATATTATGCAGAGAAAAAGAAGTCTGTTTTCTTTTAAGATTGTCCAAGAGAAAAAAGGTTCTGATTGTAAAGGGCTGAGATGAACAGGTTTTCAAAAAAAGGAATGACCTAGAAAAAGAAGACCTTACCATAGTTAAGAATACTAACACTAATACCAGTACTACTACTACCACATATTGAGTGTTTGTTATTGAGGAAAGAATTCAAGCAGAGACTCTACCACATGCAAAGCACTGTGCTTTCTTAGAACTAAGACAATGAAGATTCCATCTGGACCCTTGACTTGAAGAGGCCCCAACCAGTCAGAAGATGGACGTAAACCAATAACCAAGATACAATATGCTATGGAGTATGGAAGGGCTGTGCTTAAATTATCAGAGAGACGGAGATCTAGAAATAATAAAGTTGCTGGGTTTCTACTCCTTCCTTTAAAATATCTCATTACCTTACAGAGTCTCAGAGTAGAAAGGCACCTCCAATGTCACAGAGTCCAACCTTTACATCATGGAAGCCCCTGGGCTGTCCCTCAAGAAACTGTCTCACAACTCAGAACCAGATTTGAGTCTTTTGTTTTCTTCTCTTGAATGGATCTGGATTTTGCATTTGAAATTAATAAAAAGGAAAGCGCCTTGAAAAACAGAAATTCAAAGTGATTATTTCACAGAGGACAACTTCAGGATAGAATATCTGGAGAGAATATCTCTGCCAGTGGTTTGAGAAGGAATGTCAACCACTTGCCTCTGTGCCCAGGGAGAAGACTGACCAGGCTCTCCTCCAGGGCAGATCAGTTCCAAGTGGCGACAAAGCATGATAATCCCTTAAAGTCATAAACACGGAACACTGGTATGTACACAAATGCTCGTCGCAGCATTATTCATGAGAGCCAGACCCTGGAAACAACCCAAACAGCCATAAAGCAATAGAATGACAAATGAAATGTGTATATTCATACAATGAAATACTACAGAGTAATGAAAAGCAGCAGACGATGGTTACACTCAGCAACACAGATGATCCTCACAGACATAATGTTGAACAACAGAAGCCAGACACACATACATACACCATATATATATATATATATA
>NW_005369827.1:2934082-2978554 GCF_000412655.1 Myotis brandtii | reverse complement strand
AAAAAAAAAAAAAAAAAGTCCAGTTACCTCTGAACAAAGAGGAAGGGAAAGTGGTTGGGAAGGAAAGGAAGAAATCTAGGCTCCTGGTATTTCTTGACTTGTGTGCTCATTTTGTAATAATCCATGAAGATATACATTTATGATTGGTGCTCTTTCCTTCATACATATTTCAATATAAACTATTTATTTAAAAAGAGGAAGAGATATTGCAAAAAACAACAAACAAAAACAGATGCAAAGCAAAATAAAAGAGCACCATTAGAGTGGGCTGCTTGCCTTCTCAAACACTTACAATGGCCCCCAATGCCTAGAGGAAAACGCTCACACTCCTTGGCATGAAGTATGAGGTGGTTAAGTTCACACAGAGTAATGCGCCTTGTCTGCACGTAAGTCGTGTCTGTACTCACCCTCCTTCACCAAGCCAAGGAGACGGGTGCCACTACCCGTGTGGCAGAGTGTGTGTCGCCTCAGAGGCAGCTGGTCTCCCTGCATTCAACCAAGGTTTTGCCTTGGACTCACACAAGATCAATGGCCCAATCCTTTGTGGTGATGATTAACAGGCTTTTTTTTGCTGACAAGTTTAGCCACTTAAAGGCTAAAATATTCAAGTTTAATACAAGTCAGCAGCATGATGTTGACACCAGAAATGTTGTCTTAGAAGCCCAATGTCTATGTCGAGATAGGTGAAGAGCCCTGGGGTTCTCCTTTGCTGATTAGATTGCACTTGGGGGGTTCAGGTCTGGACATCATACTGTGAAAGGGTAGAAATCAGTCATATGTGATCACTAGAGAGAGACCATGATGATGAAAGAACTTGAATCTACATCATGGGAGCGGGGGTCAAAAGCAGATCTTTCCAATTCATGTGCCCTAGCACCCTGGCATGCTCCGAACAGCTCAGAGCTGTGCCTGGAGCTGCATCCCTTGGCCCTTGAGCAGGTGCTGGGACAACTGAAGACCCCAGGCCAGCCAGCTCTGGCCCAGGCAGCCCAGGTAGGAGCTCTGCAAAACACTGTCCAAGCATGGTGGGGTCTGAGGACGCTCATGGTCCCCCACGGGGAAAGCAAGAAAAGTGACACCTGCTTGGATACTGAGCATAGACAAGAAGATGCCCTACCACCTCTACATCTATCTTGGCATCCAGAGGCAGAGCACACTGATGCCCATCCTGAAAATGGGACTGAGGAGCTGCTGCTGAATTCGTTCATTTCCCAGGTGCCCAAAGCACACGGTGTGTTACCCTAAGTGCCGGCTGGAGGTGGGGAGTGTGGGAAGGAGCCTGGCAGGTGCTCCAGTGGGTGTGGTTCTTTCTTCACATTAACAAGGACCTCCCTTCGCATGTGACTGAGGTCCCCTCCCAGGAGGCATCAGTAGTGCTGGGTGCTGCTCTAACAATGCACGTGCATTCTTCAGAACAGAGCTTCAGCATAGTTTGAAATATTTAATATGGAAAAGTCCCATTGGAATAAAAGTCCTTTCTCACTAATATTGGAAATTTTAAATTTACATTAGTCAATGAAAGTAAAGAAATGGCTATTAGCATCTTTAACTATAATTCCAACTACTATGCATTTTTGAAAGGTTGTAAAAAAAATGGTATTAAATTTTTAATCACAGCTTCTTGTCCATTGTGACTCTCAGGAATTCTAGGAACTCATCATCAACTAGTCTTGATCAGGAATTACATGCAGCCACTTCAAACATTAAGCCTGATATTAAAGCTTATGTTCATGGAACCAAGCTAAGCTTCACTTTCAAACCTTTGAAAAGATTTTACTTGGAAGCTTTACACAAATTTAATAGCTTCCCTAACATTTTGTATTTTATTTTCTCATTATCATTATATGCTATAAAGGAAAACATGTAAGGAAGTTTTCACCAATCCCCAGACAGACTTCCTTATTTTCCTCAGATTCACCTCATGGTGCATGCAAGTATCATTTTCAATACCTGCCTTGGAGTTCAAAAGGCTGGGCAACACTGGTGGGAAAATTTGTTAATGTAGGAGAGAAACATCATGGAGAAGCAAATTGGAAGAACTACCATGGGGGCCAGGAATTTGATTATTCTGAGTAGCCCCAAAGGGGTGCACTTGGACTTCAAGTGAAGGATCCAGGAGGATGGATTTCAGTCACATCCTCAGAGTAGGCTCTGGCCAGAGAGAGAGGCCATGAATGTTCTGACAGTCTGGATGACCACTTGTCAGATGATGGAGATGGAGAATCAAACTGCAGAGAGCGACTGGCGTAGGGAACCTGTACAACCGCCTCTGACCTTTAGACCCTATGATTCTGCACCAGCCAGTTCAGGAAGCCTCCCAGCCTCTCCCTCCCAGACATTTCTTAAATTCTCAGAATGGAAAGCAAGGAGTCATCAGGAAATGTAAATAAAACATGATGGGCGTGCCAGCCCTGACAGAAAGACGCTGAAATAAGATAGATCTGATGCACATAGGAGCATCTCTCTCTGTCTACTGTCTTTACCCTTAAGAAAGATCGGTAGAGAGACAGACATTGACCCTGGCTCACAATTCTGGTCTTTACTAAACTACCCATTAACTACTAGATACTGAGAAAGTCGATTCCCTTCTAATTTAATTTTCTTGCCAATAAAAACAGTGGCAATGAGGTGGGGAGGCTTAGTTGATTTCTAAGGGTCTTCTCATGTATAAACTTCTATCTAAGATTGCAGATAGAACTTCTCTTGGTTTAACAGTTCCTCATTTATACAATGAATATACAAGGCCTCTCAAGCAGGGTAGTTTCATTCCATTTACTAAATAAACATACACTGTATTTCAGGCTCTGTGCTGGACACAAATATATCAAACTTTAATAGAAAGAACAGACTACAAAAAGGCAGGCTAAAGGCCATTCTACCCAAAGAGGCACCCAAAAGACTTAAAGGCACTTAAATAACCTTCAGGTTTATGGAAAATGAGGATGTGGAAGAACAAAACCAAGCTGGTGACCAGCAGGGAAATGAAATAAATTCTCCCACCCAATCCTGTCCCCCATAGCAACACAGCAGCCACTGTGTGTGCTGTGAACAAAAAGCAGGCTGGATAGGCCATAGCTACTTCATGACCCAGGGCTTCCCTAGGGGGACAGGAAATAAAAGACTGGAGGTTGAGCAACAAATAAGCATGAATGGCACCAACAGGAGGGGTACCACCTGGCTCACCTGAGAAAAACAAAGGATTCCTGAAAACTTAACTGATGGAGTTCCAAGAAGCCAGGAGGTTCAATAAAAATGCACACGTGCTCACCTTCTTAACCTCCTCAGGCAAGAGACTAAAGGGACAGTGACTGTGAATGTGTTTTGCAGACTGATGTTATCCAAGAATTCTGTGTGCAAATGCAACCCACCCATGTAAATGTTACATGGTATCTTTGGTTCATTTATCAACGCAATGTCATTATCCTATATGATAAAAAGGTAATATGCAAATTAACCCTCACGCCCTCACAAGATGGCTGCCTACAACCAGGTCGACAGGGGGGTTAGTGTGGGACGACCAAACAACTGAACAAGCAGGCTGCATGGGGCGACCAGGCTGGCAAAGGGGTTAGTGAGGGATGACTAAACGACTGAACAGCAGGTTGTGTGGGGCGACCAGGCTGGTGGGGAGGCTGTGAGGGGAAACCAGGCTGGCAGGGGGGAAGTTGGGGCCAACCAGGCCATTGGGGGGGCAGTTGAGGATGATCAGGCCAGCAGGGGAAGGGGCAGGAAGGGGTGACCAGGCTGGCAGGGGGGTCAGTTAGAAGTGACCAGGCCGGCAGGGAGGGGGCAGTTGGGGGTGACCTGGTTGGCAGTGGGGGGCAGTTAGGGGTGACCAGGCTGGCAGGGAGGGGGCAGTTGGAGGTGACCTGACCAGCCGTGGGGGGGCAGTTAGGGGTGACCAGACCATCAGGGGGGTGGTTAGGGGCAATAAGGCCGGCAGTGGGGGGGCAGTTAGGGGCGACCAGGCAGGCAGGTGAGCAATTAGGAGCCAGTGGTCCAGGATTCTGAGAGGGATGTCTGACTGCCGGTTTAAACCAGTAGCCAGACATCCCCTGAGGGCTCCTGGATTGGAGAGGGTGCAGGCTGGGCTGAGGGGGATCACCCCCCATGCATGAATTTCGTGCACCGGGCCTCTAGTAGAATATAATTTTGCCATAACAGCATTTGTTCTGTATGCCAGGTAATCTCAGAAAGTCTGGAAAAGGGAGATTTTCCCACCTGGCAGTGTTCTTTGAAACAAATTCTCTAGGACAGTGGTTCTCAACCTTCCTAATGCCGCAACCCTTTAATACAGTTTCTCATGTTGTGGTGACCCCCAACCATAAAATTATTTTCGTTGCTACTTCATAACTGTAATTTTGCTACTGTTATGAGTCGTAATGTAAATATCTGATATGCAGGATATATTTTCACTGTTACAAATTGAACATAATTAAAGCATAGTGATTAATCACAAAAACAATATGTAATTTTATGTGTGTTTTCCAATGGTCTTAGGCGATCCCTGTGAAAGGGTCGTTCGACCCCCAAAGGGGTTGTGACCCACAGGTTGAGAACCACTGCTCTAGGAGAATTCATGAACAATTAAATGGAAAGGTAGATGAATAAAATAAATAAGATCCAATTCCTGCAGTCATGGACTCCAAAAGCTAACTGGGTGCACAGACATGTATTCGACTGTCAGCGTGCAGATACTGTGAGGACTGAACGGGATAATAAATGTCAAGGGCGTTATAAACTATACGTCGCACCACACATCACATATACGGGTAGCGGTTCTGGTATTTTACAGAGCAGTTCCTGCTTTATACTAACAGCCCTTCGATGAAAGGGCATAATCTTTCCCTCTGATCATTTGAGCAGCATCTAAACACTGTCTGTTTCTAAAAATCATTATTCCAGACAAGGCTGTGTTTGTCACTCAGCTGTGCTGTGTCGCTTTAACCAAGCATCCTAACACGTCAGTCCATTATACAAGCCCCCTTTCCCCCCATTTTGACTGTCTCTTTGTTTTTTATTGCTCTGCTCTCACTCAGAACTTGTCTGAAAGGTCTGGGTGCTTTCCATCGGCCCTTATCAGAGACTGTGGTTATTGGACCTCTCTGTATTTTACAGCTTCCATCTCATTAATGCCAGCACTAATTTGTGGTCCAATCCAATACCACCCCCATAAGATCTGCATGAATACACACTGGATTTCAATCTGCCACTCAACAAGCGTGAAGTCCTTTATGTTCATTATTAGCCAATCAAACAGCCCCAGGTTCTGTTCTCTGCATTTTTTTTTCCATCGTGAAATCATTTTGTTATTACCCCAAAGCAGTTGCTTGGTAGGATATATTCGAAAAAAGCAATGACAATGATAACAGCCCTTCGTCCTCTTCCTTTTCTCCAGCAAATGCAACTGTTTCACCTGGAAACCCCAGTTCCAACCGAATCACCAATGCGTTTGTTAAAATCCTCCTTCCCTCAAATAGCTCTTACCTTGCATTCTATTATAACATGAGATACTTTTTTTTTACCCTCGAAGAGGCAGAAGGACTGTTGAGATGAAAACAAACTCGTGCTCTGGTGGAGAATCAAACCAGGTTGCCAACCCCAAGCGGGTGGAGGGACCCAAGGTCACCGGTGCGAGGGTGACCTCATCCAGCGCCCACCATTTTCTTTTCCTGAAACCCGGAGCCTGGGGCCATTAGCACGGGATTCTCCTTTGTTCATGTACGTGGTTAACTGATCTCCCTTCCCCATCACTCCGACCCCATGCATCATTACCAAACGTACGCCAGTCTGCAGGAACGTTCCAACAAATGCCTTGTCCTTCAAGTAATTTTTTGTTCTGCAACACATTTCAATTGCAAAATGGGCTCAGGTAGGCCTGGCTTTTCATATTGTGAGATAACTTAAAAGTAGGGTGAACGTTAGTAAATAAAGGGAAACAACAAACGGCCGAGAGTCTAGATCAGCAAAAAGACCGAGCGAGTTTCAAAAGGGGTCTTTTTTTTTCTTTCCTTTTTGATGATCAAAGACAGAAAATTTCAAGAGTGAGTATTTTCTCACACAATGAGGACCAGAGAACGACTTTTTCTCCGCCTCCCACTGAGACCTGGTTTCGAAGGTTGTGCTCCCCCGGAAGCAGGCTTGGAGATGATGGGTT
This sequence comes from Myotis brandtii, assembly GCF_000412655.1. Classification (NCBI taxonomy): domain Eukaryota; kingdom Metazoa; phylum Chordata; class Mammalia; order Chiroptera; family Vespertilionidae; genus Myotis; species Myotis brandtii. Next base: position 2,972,397 of record NW_005369827.1, on the reverse strand, counting down.
GGGTGCCGAGGTGAATTTGGGGGGACCCTTGGTTGGATCCCTGCGGAAGAAAGGGAAGGAAGTGGGGTCGGGCAGAGGCAGAAGCCAGGCTGTGGTGCAGGCACAAGGGCGCAGTCACCCCCACAGGGAAGCTGGAGCAAGAATGGCCTTGAGCCTGGGCTCCCTCAGGAGAAGGGGTGGAGCTTGTATGTGTCTGCATCTGGGAGGCAGGCTGCCGACAAAGGGGTGTGACCTTGAACAAGAAGGCTCTCACTCCAGCGGATGGCAATTCTCTGAGAGAGACGTTAGCCAGCAGCCTTCCCAGGAGCCAAGGGACTGAGGCCTTTAGTCCTGAAGCGGGGACCTGCCGATGCTGTGCATCCCACAGCACAGGTGCCCCGGTCATTGGAAACACCTGACAATCGCCTTAGGCTGAAGCGGGTTCCCGGAGATACTTTGCCAAACCTATTTAAATCTGACTTTGATGACTGCTACACAGTTTCATTTCTGTGGGTTCAAAAATGTATACTCACCCCATTTTCATGAAGCGCAAACCTCTACTACTGGTGGCTTCGGGTCAGCTACCACTGTGCCTTAAAGTGACACCGGAGCTTTCTACGACTTGGCTTCTTCACCGTAAAGCAAGGATAACAATATTTACTACATCCTTCTCACAGGGTTACTCACAGAGGCAATGGATGGGAAAGCACCTGATAAACAGTAAAACGCTATACAGATAGTGCTTCTCGTATCTGGCACAGAGTTAGTGCTCCATTCAAACTACGTTGAATGGAGAAAGGAATATGATCCTAATCCCCCCACATCCCACAGAGCCTGCGGCCCCTGGCTTCCTCCCAGCGACGGCCAGCCTGGGTCCCTCCACCGAGCAGCTGGTTTGAGGAACTAGCAGGGCCTGGTGTGAAGCGGAGCCACAGCCTCTGTGGGACAAACAGCCTGGCAAGAAGAAGGCAAGAATGCTCTCTGCCCTGTGGTCGTGGCTTTAGTCTGATGAACCAGGAGACATCTCCAAAAGCAACCGGTACCGTTGCCTTAAAAATTATCCGTATGCTAGACATGCTCCAATGTCCACGTGGAAAACATTAAACAAGCTCACCCAGCGAGCCAGCTTGTTTTCTGGTGTCTTGAAAACATTACCGCCTGATGAAGGTCTGCGTGCAATCCCTTATCCGAAACTCTGAAATCCAAAAAGCTCTGAAAACCAAGTTTTTCCCCTAACCCATCTGGTGACAAAACCAATATTAGGTTGTTTATGATCATTATTTACTCCCCTTGGTGCCTTTCACCGCAGAAATATGACTGCATTTGATTATCGGTGGTACCTGCCCCTCTAGTGCTGTTACAGTACCAGCTCTGTAGGCTTCAGATACAGGACTGCAGTGGACCTATAGTAACTGCCAAAGCATATAAGGAGTTCCTATGTATCAGAAACTATTTGAAATGCTTTGCATCTATTGCCTCAATTAAACCTCATACAACCTTATGAGGTACATCCAAATATCTGCCTCGTTTTATAAATGAGGAAATTAGGGCACATGGAGGGTATGTAAATTGCCCAAGTCACACAGCAAGTAGGTGATGGAGCAGGGGTTGAAACCTGGCAGCCTGACTCCAGAGTCTACCCCCTCCTTGTATAGCAAACTCACCTTGGTGAATACCGCCGAAGTCAACAACAAGCAGGCCGAAACTCTGTGGCGACTGAGGTGTGCTCCATAATTGCTACTTGCATTCGTCAGGGTTTTCCAGAGAAACAGAACTGCTAGGATGTGTGTGTGACTGTCAGGCTGGAGACCTAAGGAAGAGCTGATGTTGCAGCTTGAGTCTGAAGGCAGAGTGGAAGCAGAATTCCCTCTTCCTGAGGAGCCACAGTCTTTCTATTAAGGCCTAAAACTGATTCGATGAAGCCCACCCACAGTGAGGAGGGTAATCTGCGTTACTCAGTCTACAGATTTAAGTGTTAATCACATCTCAAAAATACCTTCACAGTGACACCTAGACCAGGTTTAACGAAATATTTGGGTACCATGGCCTAGCTAAGTTAACACATAAAATTAACCATCATATGATTTTTAAAAATTTCAGTATAAACTAGGTCTGTTTGTGCTTAACATTATCCTATATAATAAAAGGGTAATATGCAAATCGACCCAACAGCAGAACGACCAGTCACTATGATGTGCACTGACCACCAGGGGGCTTCTCGTATCTGGCACAGAGTTAGTGCTCCATTCAAACTACGTTGAATGGAGAAAGGAATATGATCCTAATCCCCCCACATCCCACAGAGCCTGCGGCCCCTGGCTTCCTCCCAGCGACGGCCAGCCTGGGTCCCTCCACCGAGCAGCTGGTTTGAGGAACTAGCAGGGCTTGGTGTGAAGCGGAGCCACAGCCTCTGTGGGACAAACAGCCTGGCAAGAAGAAGGCAAGAATGCTCTCTGCCCTGTGGTCGTGGCTTTAGTCTGATGAACCAGGAGACATCTCCAAAAGCAACCGGTACCGTTGCCTTAAAAATTATCCGTATGCTAGACATGCTCCAATGTCCACGTGGAAAACATTAAACAAGCTCACCCAGCGAGCCAGCTTGTTTTCTGGTGTCTTGAAAACATTACCGCCTGATGAAGGTCTGCGTGCAATCCCTTATCCGAAACTCTGAAATCCAAAAAGCTCTGAAAACCAAGTTTTTCCCCTAACCCATCTGGTGACAAAACCAATATTAGGTTGTTTATGATCATTATTTACTCCCCTTGGTGCCTTTCACCGCAGAAATATGACTGCATTTGATTATCGGTGGTACCTGCCCCTCTAGTGCTGTTACAGTACCAGCTCTGTAGGCTTCAGATACAGGACTGCAGTGGACCTATAGTAACTGCCAAAGCATATAAGGAGTTCCTATGTATCAGAAACTATTTGAAATGCTTTGCATCTATTGCCTCAATTAAACCTCATACAACCTTATGAGGTACATCCAAATATCTGCCTCGTTTTATAAATGAGGAAATTAGGGCACATGGAGGGTATGTAAATTGCCCAAGTCACACAGCAAGTAGGTGATGGAGCAGGGGTTGAAACCTGGCAGCCTGACTCCAGAGTCTACCCCCTCCTTGTATAGCAAACTCACCTTGGTGAATACCGCCGAAGTCAACAACAAGCAGGCCGAAACTCTGTGGCGACTGAGGTGTGCTCCATAATTGCTACTTGCATTCGTCAGGGTTTTCCAGAGAAACAGAACTGCTAGGATGTGTGTGTGACTGTCAGGCTGGAGACCTAAGGAAGAGCTGATGTTGCAGCTTGAGTCTGAAGGCAGAGTGGAAGCAGAATTCCCTCTTCCTGAGGAGCCACAGTCTTTCTATTAAGGCCTAAAACTGATTCGATGAAGCCCACCCACAGTGAGGAGGGTAATCTGCGTTACTCAGTCTACAGATTTAAGTGTTAATCACATCTCAAAAATACCTTCACAGTGACACCTAGACCAGGTTTAACGAAATATTTGGGTACCATGGCCTAGCTAAGTTAACACATAAAATTAACCATCATATGATTTTTAAAAATTTCAGTATAAACTAGGTCTGTTTGTGCTTAACATTATCCTATATAATAAAAGGGTAATATGCAAATCGACCCAACAGCAGAACGACCAGTCACTATGATGTGCACTGACCACCAGGGGGCAGATGCTCAATGCAGGAGCTTTCCCCTGGTGGTCAGTGTGCTCCCACAGGGGGAGCACCACTCAGCCAGAAGCTGGGCTCATGGCTCATGGCTGGCGAGTGCAGTGGTGGTGGCGGGAGCCTCTCCCGCCTCCGCAGCAGCACTAAGGATGTCCGACAGATGGGGAGCAGGCCTAAGCCGTCAGTCAGACATCCCCCGAGGATTCCCGGACTGTGAGAGGGCACAGGCTGGGCTGACGGACCCCCCTGCCCCGAGTGCACAAATCTCATGCACTGGGCCTCTAGTAGTTTTATAAGATTGATAACTGAGCATTTAAGCAGATGACTCAACGTTGCCCCAAGAGAAAAAGATGCTCCAGGTCATAGGCCCCGTATGCCCCTCCCTTGTGCAGAAACAGTAAGAGAATTAATAAGATACAAGTCGGGTCCCTCGTTTCACCAGAGAAGGCTGCCTGCTGCATCTGTGGTATTGCACTTGTTAGTACTATTTGACTCACAAGTGATAGATATCACACTTGAACCAGATTAAGCAAATAGGGGATTTATTATCAGGATCCTGGGACCAATGAAAATAGAGACTCTCCACCTTCAATGTTTAAAGTCAAGAAATTCACAGAAATTTCACCAGTATCAAGCAAACAAGCAGAGGGTCAGCTAAGGAATGAGGTTTCTGGCCTAGCCCTGCTCCTGAATATAACCTATGGCCCCCATTCCCTCCAGCCATACACCACCACCCACCCCTGGCCTAACATATACTATAGCGGGGAGTAAAAAAAAAAATCCTAGACTGTAACCACTTTATTCCAAATCAGGAGAAAGTGAATTGGGGGCTCACCTTTGCATTTTCTGTCTTTTGATTGGAAGAGAATAGAAAAGGCTCCTCGGAGGCATGGATGAAATAGGAGCACCCATGGCCCTTTTTCTCTGCCAGAAATGAAGGCTTCAGGGCCCTCCAGCGAATCGGGGCCTTCGGGAGGCGGGAGCAGAGCAATCAGGGGCCTCAGCACGTGTGACCATGACCCACCCGAACTAGCCGGGATTCATTCTCACACAGGACATTTGACAAAATAGAATACAGAGCAGAGCATGGAGGGACCTCTGGTGAAGACTTTCCACAGCATCAGCCACGTTTTCCCAGTCCCAAGAGTAAAGAAAACAAGCTATCCACCTTTCAATCAGCTCAGCGTAGGAAATGACGAGGTTTCAGATACAGTGGGAGGAGGGTCAAGGGGATTCATCCACACTCCGTGAAAACAGAGCAACAGCTTGGAAAAGTTCTCACAGTGAGTATAAGAAGCATGAAATGAGACAACACAAAATCATACAAAGTTCTACAGTAAAGAAGGAAGAGATGCAAGGGAAGACAGGAGCAAAGGAGGAAGGAAGAGAAAGAAAGAAGGAGGGGGAGCGAGGGAGGGAGGGAAGGTTCAGTGGGGGCTTCTGGGGTGTGTCCTAATCAGAAGGTTCAGTGGGAGGACCCCGGCTAGTGTTCCCATTGCTCTGTCTCCCTTGGTTCCTGCCCAACTTCTGAGCAGGAATCCCACCTCTGAGTCACCCTATATCCCTCTCATTAATTCCTTTTCTGCTTAAATTAAACAAAGTTGATTTCTGTCGTTTGAAACCAAGAACCTAAATTGATTCATATAATGAGCAATTAATTCATTTAAATAGAAAACTAAGATTAAGTAACTGAGGAAATTAGAGATACAAACCAGGTTTAAGTGTTATAAACTGGGCCAATAGATAATAAAATAATATATAACTGGCAAAACCAGGAGGCGGAGGAGAAAAGTGGAAGGAAGTGGGAGTGCTAATTTCCTCACCTTTCCTAACAGGGAATTAATAGATACTAATTAAAATGGAAACATTAGTTTTAAAAATATGATGACTCAGAGTGTTCCTCATAATCACTTTATAAATGTTAGAATGATACTTAAGGTAATGCAGGTGAGGACGCTTAAGTTTAAAGATGATAACTGATTTAACCAAAATCTAAGAGCTGGTTCAGTCGATGGAAAATTCTCTGAGGACATAGAGAGAAGGCAGCCACCTGCAAGCCCAGGAGAGAGGCCTCAGGTGAAACCAACCCTGCCAACACCTTGATCTTAACCTTCCAGGCTCCAGAACTGTGAGAAATAAATGGCTATTGCTTAAGCCACCCGTGTATAGCATTTTGTTATGTCAGCTCTAACAAAATATTATAAGCAGTAAAGTATTTTTTGTTCTAATTCTTAGTATATTGGGACATTTTTCTAATAGATAGAAGTAAGATCACTTGAGGAGGAAGAAGTTGATTTTTGGGGGGAGAGGGGAAGTAGGAAATTCACATGAAGATGCCGTATAGGCCAGCAATGACCCTGATAATTACAATGCCAGATGCTTTCTCTTATGTTATCTCATTAATCATACAACACTATAAAATAAAAGTTTTTAGATGGAAAAAAAAGCTCAAAGAAGTTCAGTAACTTTATCAGAGTCAACCACACAATGGTAAAAAGTTGATCAGAAATTTGTATCCAGAGAAGCCTCTTCTAAAACTCAGGTTTCCACTCTTCCATTCTACATCCCAATACAAATCCTGGTATAAAAGAGATGCCACTAATATCAATTGTGCTTTTACTCTGCCTCAGACACTCTGCTAGATGTTTTTATATACAACTAGAGGCCCAGAGCATGACATTCATGCACGGGAGGTGGGTGGAGGGTCCCTCAGCCCAGCCTGTGCCCTCTCGCAGTCTGGGACCCCTTGGGGGATGTGTGCCTGCCAGGCCCTGCTGTCTTAGGCCTGCTCCCCACAGGCCTAAAACATCCCACAAGGGGTCCTTAGCACTGCCGCAGAGGCGGGAGAGGCTCCCGCCACCACCACTGCACTCGCCAGCCGTGAGCCCAGCTTGGGGGAAAGCACTGACCACCAGGGGGCAGCTCCAGCGTTGAGCGTCTGCCTTCTGGTGGTCAGTGCGCGTCATAGCGACTGGTCGTTCCACTGTTTGGTCAATTTGCATATTAGGGTTTTATTATATAGGATAGCAAGTAGGTCTTCTTAACTCTGGTTGGAGGGGACAAAACTGAGTCCCAGAGAGGTGAAGTGATTTACCCAAGTTCACACAGCTTAGCAAGTTGTAACCTGTTTACTACTCCTTTCTCCCCTTCTCCACCTAATACTTCACATGGAACTTTCCCTCTTCTCACATGCAGCTGTTCCTAGGCAATTCATAAACACAAAATAGTCTTTCTCCTGCTTCACATATGAGTTATATCCTTTTAGAATAATCAACATTATCAAAAGTCATTTACAAAGTAAATAAGGTAGCAATTGTCTGATAATGCATTTGCTCCCAAAAAGTAAATAAATGAAGATCAAGTTAGAGTTAAGCAACAGTTACATTTCATTGAATAAATTTCTAGTTCTTCTTGATGCACATAGTTTTTATTTGTTTGACTTATGAATTTCACTCTGAAGATTAATTTGGCCCTCCATAAAGACCATAAGAATTAATATTCAGCCAAGATATGAATCTTTTTATTTTCATTTTAGTGGATATCAATTTGTTAAAATATTGTTAAGTGCAATTTGTTACTTATTCACTCCCACTTTTCCTCTCAAGTTGAGGCATTTGAAAATACCTATATAAACACTTTCTGTCAATACTACCAAGATTTATATTGCCAAGTTACCGTAACTGTTATCTCTGAGAACACTATGAATTATGCTATGTGATATTAGATTTTATTGAACTTATGTAAGAGAAGTAATCAATTTTTAAAAATTACAGTAAATTTTTGTCTGCAGCAGGCAGTATGCAGAAATGACTTCTGGATTGAAGAGATAAAGCCAAAAAACTGGGTGGACCCTGTTCGCGTTACCTAGTCTGGTGTGGAGGCATTTCCATGTGTTCCTGAACACATTTCCTATGATGGTCACTAAGAGGAATGCCACACTAATAATAACAATTAGCCAATTCTCTCATATTCTTTCTTTCTCTCTCTCTCTCTCTCTCTCTCTCTCTCTCTCTCTCTCTCTCTCTCTCTCTCTCTCCTTCCCCCAAACTCCTCATCCTATAACAAAGTACAGTGCCACAGAGTAGCCAAGACCAGAAGTGTATTATCTCGCAGTTCTAAAGGCTAACAGTTGGAAGTTGAGTTATCACCAGGACCATGCCCCCTTGAAGTGCTAGGGAAGAACGCTCCCTGCCTCTTTCCCAGCTTCTGGTGGTTTTCTGGGATCTTTGACAGCCCTTAGCTTGCAGGCATTGCCCTGAACTCTGCCTCATGTCCATTTAGCCTTCTCCCTGTCTGCATATCTGTGCCCAAATTTTCTTTTTTCAAAAGGACACCAGTCATATTGGATTAGTGTGACCTCATCTTAATTAATTACACCTTCAAAGACACTATTTCCAATGAGGTCACACTCTGAGGTCCTGCAGATTAGGACTTCAACATATGAATTTTGGATGACACAATTCAACCCATAACCTCTCAACAATACTCAACATATAAACATGCTCTACTATCTCCCTTCTTTTTTAAAAATATATTTTTATTGATTTCAGAGAGGAAGAGAAAGGGAGAGGGAGGTAGAGATAGAAAGATCAATGATGAGAGAGAATCATTGATCGGCTGCCTCCTGTACCCCCCTACTGGGGATCAAGCTCGAAATCTGGGCATACCCTTCAGTCCACAGGCCAATAATCTATCCACTAAGCCAAACCAGTCAGGGCTTCCTTCTTATAAATAAAACTAAAATATAATAAGAACTTCTATTATGATCTTAATGTTCTCTACTCTTTCACAGACAGCTTCTCAAAAAGAGTAATCTCTTTACTTCTTCATCCATTTATTCCTAAACCCACTTTAATCTGGCCTGGCATCAGATGTCCTCAGCACTGTCACCAACAAACATCTAACTTTTAAATCATCTTACTTTTCCCTGGCCAGTATGACTCAGTAGTTGAGTGTCAACCTATAAACCAGGAGGTTACGGTTCGATTCCCAGTCAGGGCACATGCCTGGGTTGCAGGCTCAATCCCCAATAGGGGGTGTACAGGGGGCTGATCAATGTCTCTACTCTTTCACAGACAGCTTCTCAAAAAGAGTAATCTCTTTACTTCTTCATCCACTTATTCCTAAACCCACTTTAATCTGGCCTGGCATCAGATGTCCTCAGCACTGTCACCAACAAACATCTAACTTTTAAATCATCTTACTTTTCCCTGGCCAGTATGACTCAGTAGTTGAGTGTCAACCTATAAACCAGGAGGTTACGGTTCGATTCCCAGTCAGGGCACATGCCTGGGTTGCAGGCTCAATCCCCAATAGGGGGTGTACAGGGGGCAGCTGATCAATGTTTCTTTCTCAACATTGATGTTTCTATCTCTCTCTCCCTATCCCTTCCTCTCTGAAATCAATAAAAATATTTTTAAGTCATCTTACTTTTTAATCCTGATCCTGAACAACCTCTCTCTGGCTTTTGGAACTGCGAGTCACGTCTTCCTTCGGGAACTGTATCCTTTCTTGATACCAACATTCCTGTCTTGAGAGCCCCTCTTCCCTGCTCCCAGGTGCCCTCTGCTGTGCCCTCTGGAAGCACTGCTGGCATTCTGTCCTCAGGCCACCTGTCTTCCCACCACCCTTCAGGTCGCTCATCCTTGTGTGCATCACCATCCACCTCCTGTCTGTCAATTGATGTCTCAAGCCCGCCAATCTAGCACATCTTCCAAGTCACCTAAAATTCAACATATCTAAATAGAAATCTTTCTCATCCTCTGACCTCTGTGTTGAAGAATGTCACTACGGCTGAGCCAGGTGTCCTGGTCAGAAATCTGGGAGTCACCTGCCTCTTGGTAACCACTCTTATCCCCAAACAGAATTCACATGGACTCTAGCATGCCTTCCCATAAAAGGCTTGGGAAGTGAAATGCACAATTCAGAACAGGGCTGAGAGAGGACTCCCAGGGAGCCTGAAATTTACATTGTTCTCACAGGACAAACAAGAAATTTAAGCTGCTGGAAGCCACTCAGTGGAGCAGAGGGGATTGTTCCATCTTGCCTTTTAGAATCCTACTCCACATTCCTGTCTTGAGAGCCCCTCTTCCCTGCTCCCAGGTGCCCTCTGTTGTGCCCTCTGGAAGCACTGCTGGCATTCTGTCCTCAGGCCACCTGTCTTCCCACCACCCTTCAGGTTGCTCATCCTTGTGTGCATCACCATCCACCTCCTGTCTGTCAATTGATGTCTCAAGCCCGCCAATCTAGCACATCTCCTGTCACCTAAAATTCAACATATCTAAATGGAAATCTTTCTCATCCTCTGACCTCTATGTTGAAGAATGTCACTACCGCTGAGCCAGGTGTCCTGGTCAGAAATCTGGGAGTCACCTGCCTCTTGGTAACCACTCTTATCCCCAAACAGAATTCACATGGACTCTAGCATGCCTTCCCATAAAAGGCTTGGGAAGTGAAATGCACAATTCAGAACAGGGCTGAGAGAGGACTCCCAGGGAGCCTGAAATTTACATTGTTCTCACAGGACAAACAAGAAATTTGAGCTGCTAGAGGCCACTCAGTGGAGCAGATGGGATTGTTCCATTAGAATCCTACTCCTCCATGCGACGCCCCCCACCCAACCCCAGCTCCTGTGCCCCTGAGCCTCCCACCTGGGCCCAGGGTTTACTCCACCATTAGACACAGTTAGCACAGTGTCTGGAGCCATGATCCTTGTAGGAGCCTACAAAAATGTTTTAATCTCATTTCTTTTAAAATTAGAAAACAAAAATGAATGCAATCCACCATGAGTTATATTCATGTATATATTAACACTATGATAAAACAAGTATTTTGATTGTTTTCTTTTTTAAGGAAGAAGGGGCCCACAAAAGCAAAAGTGCTTCAGGCATAAAACAGCCTGCCTTGGTCTGCCCTCCTTCTCTGATTACCTACCTCGCCAAGGGCCCTTCTCTTAGCTACAAAGGAAAAGATACATAAATTAATTCACACTGCAGCAGCAAAGATTGATCATTTAACTGGGTAGCCATCCAAGGAAGATTGCTTCAAATTTGTCTGAAGGCAAAGAAAAGGAACATTAAAAAATATACATTTAGCCCTGGCCAGTGTGGCTCAGTGGTAGAGCTTCAGCCTGCTCACCAAAGAGTCTCAGGTTCAATTCCCGGTCAAGGGCACATAACTGGGGTGCAGGTTTGATCCCTGGCCCCAGTCAGACACGTGTGGGAGGCAAACAATCGATGTGTCTGTCTCACATCCACATTTCTCTCCCTTTCTCTCTCTCTCTCTCTCTCTCTCTCTCTCTCTCTCTCTCTCTCCCCCCCCTAACCCTCCCTTCCAAAAATACATCATATTATTTGAAGTAATCATTCTGGCATTATAGGTGACTTTTATATCTATCTTGTGAGTTCTCTGAAATTTCAACAAAGCTCATGTATCTCCTCTACACTTAAAAGTGTATGTGTGTGTATATATCTATATATCTATATATCTATCTATCTCAGAGGCCCGGTGCATGAAATTCGTGCACATGGGGGGGCGGTACCTCAGCCCAGCCTGCACCCTCTCACAGTCCGGGAGCCATAGGAGGATGTCCAACTGCCGCGGAGGTGGGAGAGGCTCCTGCCTCTGCTGCTGCGCTCGCCAGCTGTGAGCCCAGCTTCTTGCTGAGTGGTGCTCCCCCTGTGGGAGCGCACTGACCACCAGGGGGCAGCTCCTGCATTGCGTGTCTCCCCTGGTGGTCAGTCGGTGTCATTGCGAATGGTCATTCTCCCGTCGGGCCGAAACTGGCTCTCAGACATCCCCCGAGGGGTCCTGGATTGTGAGAGGGCACAGGCCAGGCCGAGGGACCCCACTGGTGCATGATCAGGGCTGGGTAGAGACAGGGGAGGTTGGCCAGCCAGGGAGGGCCTGCGGGAGGGCTCTAGGGCATGTCTGGCCCACCTCACTCAGTCCCAATGGGCCAGACCCCAGCAGCAAGCTAACCTACCGGTCGGAGCGTCTACCCCCTGGTGGTCAGTGAACATCGTAGCGAGCGGTCAAGTGGCCTTAGCATATCATTAGCATATTACACTTTGATTGGTGTATACACACACACACACACACACACACACACACACACAGAGCCTATATAATAAAAGCCTAATATGCTAAGTGTCCGGTCGTCTGGTTGTCCGTTCAACCAATCAAAGTGTAATATGCTAATGATATGCTAAGGCCACTTGACCGCTCGCTACGATGTTCACTGACCACCAGGGGGTAGACGCTCCGACCGGTAGGTTAGCTTGCTGCTGGGGTCTGGCCCATTGGGACTGAGTGAGGTGGGCCAGACATGCCCTAGAGCCCTCCCGCAGGCCCTCCCTGGCTGGCCAACCTCCCCTGTCTCTACCCAGCCCTGATCATGCACCAGTGGGGTCCCTCGGCCTGGCCTGTGCCCTCTCACAATCCAGGACCCCTCGGGGGATGTCTGAGAGCCAGTTTCGGCCCGACGGGAGAATGACCATTCGCAATGACACCGACTGACCACCAGGGGAGACACGCAATGCAGGAGCTGCCCCCTGGTGGTCAGTGCGCTCCCACAGGGGGAGCACCACTCAGCAAGAAGCTGGGCTCACAGCTGGCGAGCGCAGCAGCAGAGGCAGGAGCCTCTCCCACCTCCGCGGCAGTTGGACATCCTCCTATGGCTCCCGGACTGTGAGAGGGTGCAGGCTGGGCTGAGGTACCGCCCCCCCATGTGCACGAATTTCATGCACCGGGCCTCTGAGATAGATAGATATATAGATATATAGATATATACACACACATACACTTTTAAGTGTAGAGGAGATACATGAGCTTTGTTGAAATTTCAGAGAACTCACAAGATAGATATAAAAGTCACCTATAATGCCAGAATGATTACTTCAAATAATATGATGTATTTTTTCCAGTAACCGTGTGTATATGTTTGTTTTTAATCAAAAATGAGATAATCTGGCCCTGGGCTGGGAGCAATCTCGGGAACAGGAATTTGTCCGCCTAGCACAGGCGGGGGTAGGGGAGGCCAGGAGATTGTCAAGGGCGGGGGAAAAAAAGGAGAAATATGTAATACTCTTTGTAATAATTTAAGCAATAAAAAAAAGAATTAAGTAAAATAATATACAAAAAAAATGAGATAATCTGTTTTTACTTATAGCTTTGCCATGAGAAATTTCCTATAGCATTAAATATTTGTGTTTTTAATGACATAATTAATATTTTTGCAAAAAAAAATTTGTCCACATTTCTAATTATTTCCTTAGGATAAATATGTTAAGTGACATTACTGAATCAAAAGCTATAAACATTTTCAAAGTTTCTGATGCACATTGCCCAATATTTTGCCACAAATATTGTATGGTGCCAATTTCCTTGTACCCCAGGGAGGACTAGGTATAGCTTTGTAGTCTCAGAGAGCCTGATATGCAAAAACTGCAATTTTTTGTTTCAGTGTGCAGACATTTGATTACTCATGACATTAAAGGTATTTCTGTTGTTGTTATTAATCTATACCTGAGGATATTTTTCCATTGATTTTTAGAGACAGTGGAAGGGAGGCAGGAGAGACAGAGAGAAACATTGATGTGAGAAGGACACATGGGTTGGTTGCCTCTCAGACACGCCCAGGTCAGGAGGCTGGGGTGGAGGATGGAGCCTGCAACCGAGGTACCTGCCCTTGACTGGAATCAAACCCAGGCCCCTTCAGTCCGCAGGCTGATGACCTACCCACTGAGCCACACCAGCTAGGGCTGAAGGTATTTTTAAACACTTACTGAACAGTTAGTTGTACCTTAAGTGAAATTTCTGTTCATGAACTTAAATTATGATATTGGGGTGATGATCTTTTCTACTTAAAAGGGCTCTCAATATAGTAAAGATATTAACTTTTATATGACTGTACATTTTGGTTCTAGTTTATATGCTTTTCAATTGGCTGTTATATTTTTAATCATATAGAAGTTCTTAGTTAAAATTTAACAAAATCAATCAACTGTTCTAGTTTCTGCTTTAGAGTTATGCTTGAAAATCCCTTTACCATCCTAAGATATTTCTTTTCTTTCTAATATTTTATGGAGGTTTGTTTTTACATTAAAATCTTCTCCAAATGGAACTTCTTTTGATGTAAGCAGTGAGAAAATACTTTGCCATTCCCTTTCCTAAGGAATTAAAAAATTACAAAAATTATTTTTTAAATAATCCATCCAGTCGCTCCCTCATTGATCCTGTTTTCCTTTACTAAACTGGAAGTGAGTCTGTTTCTTGACCTTCTTCTCTGATTCATCATCTGCTGCTTGATTCCTGGCCAAGCACTGTTTCAATATTTGTACACTTACAATATGTCTTTAAATCTGCCGGGCTAGGCTCCCATGTTTTATCCTGCTCTTTTGAAATATTGTTGGTTAGCTTAGTACATTTTTCTTTCAGATGAAGGGAGGGCAACAGAGATAGAGAAAGAGAAGGGAAAAGAGGACGCTGAAGATGAGGTGCCTCTAGGGCAGGGGTCCTCAAACTACGGCCCGCGGGCCACATGCGGCCTGCCGAAACATTTATCCGGCCCGCCGGGTGTTTTTGCCACTGCTGTGTGCATAGGAATTTGTTCATAGTTTTTTTTTAAACTATAGTCTGGCCCTCCAACGGTCTGAGGGACAGTGAACTGGCCCCCTGTTTAAAAAGTTTGAGGACCCCTGCTCTAGGGCTACTTTAGTCCCTCCTCAGTCAGATTTTCTCCAGCAGAAGAAATTCAGATTCCATCAGCCTTTAATGAATGCATTATGACCTAAGCATATTCATATAAATTATGTCAGTTCCTTCCCCCTTCGTGTCAATATCTTTTAATCAATTTCATTTTCTTTTCTTTGTTATATTTTAAAGTCCAAATAATACAGACAAGGCTTTTATGTTTTCAGGACCATGGAATAAATTTATTAGAGTGGTGAATATTCTAAGGACCGATATTCCTAGATGTCTCAATTTTTTGAGGTTTAACCAATGTATCTCAGTATGAGGGACAGACATCCAGGTACACAGCTTGCTGACAAGAACCATTAATATTATTTTATGGAGCCCTGGCCAGTTTTGCTCAGTGGATAGAGCGTCAGCCTGCAGACCAAAGGGTCCCAGGTTCGATTCTGGTCAAGGGCATGTACCTCGGTGCAGGCTCCTCCCTGACCCGGGGTCCTGGTCAGGGCATGCACAGGAAGCAACCAATGTGTTTCTCTCACATCGATGTTTCTCTCTGTCTTTCCCTCCCCACTCTCCTAAAATCAATGGAAAAATATCCTCGGGTAAGGATTAAAATATATAATACTAGAGGGCATGAAAAGATTCGTGCAATAGGCCCTCCCTTCCCCTGGCTTCCAGCACCGGTTTTCCTCCGGCACCCGGGACCCAGGCCTTCACTCCGGCCGGAGGCACCTTCAAGCCTTCGCTGCTCCGGACGGAGCCGCCTTCAGTCTTCGCTCTGCTGCTTTGCGCCTATGTTTGCAAATTAACCGCCATCTTTGTTGGCGGTTAATTTGCATATCTCGATGATTAGCCAATGGGAGGTGTAGCGAAGGTACAGTCAATTACCATGTTTGTCTATTATTAAATAGGATATATATAATTTTATGGATATCAAAGTTCTGAGATTTTTATTAGTAATTTTAAAACTCTATTTAAAACCATAAATATTTATTCCCTAAAGAACATAAAATGGCTGATAAGTTAAAATTCCATAACTCAGAGCATTAGGAACAAGTTTCTATGTGTCTTCATTGGCTGATGGGCTCCAATGAAGACAAGTTCCACAGAAGGCTGGCAGGATGGGCCTTCCCTCTCCGCCACCCAGATCTAATTCGATCCAGAGCCTTCCAGAAAAGCCACCTGTCCTACCTGGGAGATGCTCCACTCAGCAGGGAAGAGCCCGCCTCAGGGCCCATAGGCCCACCTCCCGAGCTCCCCTCTACCACTCCTTCACTTATGCTGCCGGGCCAACAGCTTTATTTTCTTCGATTCAGTTTTCTGAACTGTAACATGGATATATTCATGCCGAGTGTTGAGTAGTTGTGGAGATTAAAAGAGTTAATGCGTAAAAAATGTCTATTCAACACAGAGCCTAGCAGGAAGCAGGCCTCCTATAAGGAATGACATACCTCGGTTTTGAGTTTTAAAGGCTTTGCCTTTGTAAATCAATCATATTAAAAATGCAGGCCCTAACACAGTGTCGTCACTCAATAAATGTCAGGCAACAATTTAATAAGGCAATACTTCTCCAGGGTAATGAATTTAAAAATTCATGAAAATTTCTTACAATATCAATTTTTAAAAATTCAAACAGATTTTTTCCCCCATTCACAATGTAATACAAAGGAAAAGAAGCAAAACCAACAAGTTTTATTAAAAGTAACGTTAATTTGCAGTGCATGTGCCTAAAGATAGATGTGAACAACCCACCCGTTTTGGACAGACTTCTATGCCCACGCAACTAAAAAGTATCCTAAATTCCCTATATAATCCTCGCCTCTAATTTTGCCATTTCCTTTGTAGAAAACACCACGGAATGATTCAACCGGCTGAAAAGTGGGTGGTCCAGCTGAGGTGGAGGACGACCGCCACCTGCCACAGGGTGGGTTCCACCTTTGCTTAGTTAAGTAACGTTTATGAGATACTCATTTGCTCTCACTTTCATTTTGCCACTTGCTGTGGAGAGCGGCTACAGCGTTTGGACAGGTTCAAGCCTGGGACTAACGAGAGGGCACGATCCTCTCCTGGCAAAGCCACATGCAAGTCCCAGCACAATTATAGCCAAAGGCTAACGTTGTAAGCTTGAACCTATGGTCCGAACCTGTGGTCCCACGTGGCTGAGCGATAAGGGCTGTGGGAGGTGCAGCAAGGAAACAGCTTGATCAGGTGCATGTAATTGAGTAGATTCGAAACCCGAGAGAACGTTGTATCCACGCCCTTACTTTGCCTCGTGGAATCTGGCTATAAAATAAAGACTCGGCTTGCAGGCCGTGGCTCTGTCTCTCCATCAAAGAAGCAGCGCCCCACCTAGCCCCAGCTTTATTCTCTTGTCTGTCTTTTCTCAACCCTTCACCGCCCCCTCTCAGGTTCACCCGTGGCCGTGCTGGCTCAACACAACTTGCCACTCATTTTTATAAATATCTAGGCAATATAAGACAATAATATTAGAAGTTTTTAAAACCATAACAACCTTTCTTTAAACACACACACAAAGATCTATCCAGAAGCCCGATGTGTAAGACAGATCAAGGCGAGGTCGCCCTGGCTGAAGGGAGGTGGGAGATGAGGAGCCCTTCTAGGAACAACCACTCCAGCCCAGCAACCACGGTGTCTGCCAAAACACAAGTCAGATCATGTCATAGATGATGCTCAAGACCCTCCAATGGCTGCTCCTCGCACAGAGATGAAAACCTGCAGTCCATCGCTTGCCTCACTTGTTCTGGTCTCTGACCACGTCTCGGTCATTTATGTCCTAAAACATTTTGCTTCCTACCCACCACTATCCCACTACTACCACCATCTCAATGTCCACTCCACTACCACTACTATCTTTACTATTCCTTGAACAAGCCCAACACACTTGCTCCTCACCTCCTTTGCATTTGCTGTTCCCTCTGTACAAAATGCTGTTCCCCCACAAAACCATAGGTCTCTGTTAAACGTTATCTCCTCAGAGAGATCTTCTTGGCTGTCTGTACAAAGTGATACTTTCCACCTGTATTGCTCTCAATCCCCTATCATTTTTTTCTTCTTAGCACTTACATTATTGATGTATGTACTTATTTATTGCCTCTGTCTCTCAACTAAATTTGAGCTCATTCAGATAGGAAATTTGTTTTGTTCACCACCAGTTCATAAAATAACACCTGATACATAGTAGGTGCTCAATAAATGTGCTGATTGAATAAACGAATCAGATGCCTATGCATGGTTCACAAGGCAGTTTTAAACTTCTGTGATGTGTAAGTAAATACTATTCTATAAACAAATATGGGAACTCTGTTTAAAAATGGCATAAAAAATAAACACTGAAGGTGTCACAAACATCAACACCCAAAAGTACAAGTTGTTTGGACATCCAAATTCTGGTTTTTGTTCTTAGATTCAGGATGGGTTTGTGACTGATGGAAATGAATCTCATGAATGCCGATTATTTTTACTCAAAGCTTCATGGAATATCAAACAGGACATGAGAATGACAGAAACAAAGGCTATTGTTGGATGTTTATTTCTGGTGTCCACCAGGGTTGTAGGCCATGATGCTGATGCGTGAACCATCCACCAGATCCAAAGATCTCCACACAAAGTGGGGGAGGGATCCTTGGCTTCTTGCTTCTAACTTCCCCCTCCTTCCAGAAGTCATGTCCGTTCCCAGAGAACCGTTTATTCCTGTAAATAGGACATTATCATCAAGCTGCAACAGCCAGGCCTGAGGTCCAAGTTCTCAATACTGAAATTCTTGCTACACCAATGTCTTTTTTTTCTTTTTCTTCATCTGCACCTCAGGATCCAGGGATTTCCCTAACATGTATGTACTCTTAGGGGCGTTCCATGGGCGGATCCAGCCTACCAAAGCACAAAACATACCTAGAGAACACGAAGTCCCACAGCTTAAGTAAAGGATTTGGTTGTGGAAATGACTCTGCACTGCAAATGAGAGTAAGGACAGGAAATATAAATTGATGCTGTTGGGACTTTGTTGGTATCTGTAAGGTGGTGTGCTTGGTAACCTTTGGATAATATCATTACACTTTAGGCATAAAGAGAAGGAAAAGATAAGATAGTTCAGAACATTATGAGTATAGAGTGAGGGCACTCTGGCATTTTAAAAAATTCCCTCTTCAGAGAGAGAGAGGCAGCATTAGAATCACCACTATGGGCTGCAAATGTTACAAAGGAGCAAGAAGGGACGAGTTGCCAAAGCAGGAAGTAGCATAGCATGACAATGACGCCTGGAATGTCAAAGGCTTGGAAGTTTTCCTAATCCTTGTTTAATCTCCTGGAAGATATTTTCCCCCCATAGAAATGCATCTTTAATTTTATAATGGAAGTCAAGAGGCAAACAGATTTGATTGTATAGCCAACTTACAAAAAGATATCTATTCCATTAATGAGTGGACATCTGTATTGATAAAAAGGAGGAGTTCTAGATGATGATCATTTAGCCTCTGAGGAAACTGCTTTCAGTTCATTCATTTGCCAAATGCTTACTGAGCCAGGCACTGTTTTAGATGCTGGGGATACTGTGGTGAATAAAACTCTCTGCCTCCATGGGGTTCACATCCTAGTGAAGAGAGGTCGACCATCAACAAAGGAAGGAAGCAGGAAGAGGTATGAGTGAAATAGTCTTTGGAGAGAAATCAGGGAGGTGAGTGAGTGTGGGGGCAGCACAGGTCTCGCTGAGAAGGTGAGATTTTGATATCTCACTCAGGGATGTGCTAACTCACACTGAAAATTTGACCCAAGATTTAAAGAAGCTTAAGGAGCAAGTCATTGTGGATCCAGAGAGAAGAGAGTTCCAGGCAGAGGGAACAGCAAGCAAAAAGACCCTGAAATGGGGCTGCTCCTCACGTGCCCCAGAAAAAGCAAGGCTGGTGTGGATGGAGTGGGGTGAGCGCAGGAGGGTGAGATCAGAGAGCAGGGATAAGGTGGGTGGGGACAATAAGGGTCTTTGCAGGCCTTGTGTGGGCTGTGGCCTGAGTGACAGGGGAAACCACTGCGGATCTGAGCAGAGAAATGACATGACCCAACTTTGCTTTTTTAAAAAGCATCGCTGTGGCCCTGACCAGTTTGGCTCAGTGGATAGAGCGTCGGCCTAAGGACTGAAGGGTCCCAGGTTTGACACCGGTCAAGGGCATGTACCTTGGTTCCCAGCACATCCCCAGTGGAGGGTGTGCAGGAGGCAGCTGATCGATGTTTCTCTCTCATTGATGTTTCTAACTCTCCCTCTCCCTTCCTCTCTGTAAAAAATCAATAAAATATAATTTTTAATAAAAATAAATAAAAAGCATCGCTCTGGCAGCAGCACACAAGTGCAGGATATATTTGACCTGAACCCCCCAAAGAAGATTAAGACTTGAACTCCCAAAGAGCTCCTATCCATCTGCCAACTTGTCTAGCAATGTAGGGAAACGTCGGTGATTACTGCATTTTGCTTTCCGTTTTCACTTCTTTCTCACTGGGAGTTTTTACGGCATTCATCTTCTTCTGCCTCCATTATTACATGCTGGGTATTTTGGAGATGATTAGTTTTCGGTTGCCAGTCTGTAAAGAACCACACTTGAACTTGACCTAGAGGAAACGGCATTGCCCAGAAATGCTACCCTTAGAACTACATGTGATAACTGGATGTGACATTAGGTTATTTTGAGGCAGGTTAGTAAGAAACTAGGAAAATTCCCTGGCAGGTGGAATGAGGAAACAGACAAATGACTAAACAAATGGCCGGACCAGCTGAGCAATTAACAGCCAGCTAATAAATCACAAGCCCCTATCCTCCCTAGCTGAAGATGCCTACTAGTAGAGCAGATGGCTTAAATCACCATAGTCAGGAAGGTTGATAACAAACACCAATCAGATCCAGACTAATCCAAGAGACAGGTGAAACTAACCAGAGAACAATCCCAAAGCTCATTATACCATCATTCCAATGAAAATGGACACCATGAGTCCACGGGAGGAACAGGGGGACAAACGCCATGACACTTCAGGAACGACCATATTAGGAACAAGACCCACCTCCCAACCAGAAGGCAGAGTCAGAATTTGGCGCCACTAAGTTTGGGACAACCCTCCCCCTTGGAAACACATAAAATCCCAAGAACTGACCATGTGCACAACTCATTCTGAGATGGCTCACGTCCACTCAGATGCATAGTTCTCATTTCTTTCATAGTAGTGCCCACGCACTGGCCTCTTCCTTTCTCTCTGAATAAAACTTGCTTTGTTCTCTCTTTCACCTGGACTCCTGTCTTGAAATTTTTCCTGCACGAATCAAGAACCTGCCCTGACCAGTTTGGCTCAGTGGCTAGAGCGTCGGCCTGTGGACTGAAGAATCCCAGGTTCGATTCCAGTCAAGGGCATGTACCTTGGTTGCGGGCACATCCCCAGTAGGGGGTGTGCAGGAGGCAGCTGATCGATGTTTCTCTCTCATCGATGTTTCTAACTCTCTATCCCTCTCCCTTCCTCTCTGTAAAAAATCAATAAAATATATATTTTTTTTTTAATTAAAAAAAATTTTTTAAAAAATAACCTGGAGGTCACCTGACATGGGAAAGGTCCAGGACCAGACTGTGCCCAGGCAGGGCCAGCACCCGACCCCTTGCCCCCACCCCCTGCGAAAGCCATCTGCATAGCAAGTTTCTCTCATAGGGAGTATGTGATTGTGTTTTGGCTAAATATGGGACAGTTATGATAAATGAATACATTCTTGTGACTGTATGATAGATAGATAGATAGATAGATAGATAGATAGATAGATAGATAGAGATGTATATAAGGCAATCAAGGCATGGACTGATATCATAGAACTCCTTGGTAACTCCAATTGATACTGTTGTAATTAACCTAATTATTAATAACAGGAAAGGAGAAAAGGGAGAAGCCAGCCATTATAGGTATGTCATTTGGACAACTTCCCCAGGAAGCTACAACTTTACATTCCCCAGGGGACTGAACAAAAGAAAGATAGAAGCATGCCCAGTAAATTTGGGATGACTAGGGAAGGTGCTTACTGTCAGTCACACCTGGGAAAAGAGATGGTTGGCCAGAATGGGTGTGGCCACAGCAAGTACTGAGAAATTTGGGATATTTAATCCCCTGAACAAAGGAACTAGCTCTCTTGTTGCTCTTGTGACTCTTGGCTTGTGTGACTCTAGTTTGTGGGGCTCCCCTGCACTCGCCCTCATGGCCCATAGCCATGTGGACCCCACACATCATGGACTAATGGACTATAGCCTAATGCTGTACTGAACCCAGCTCCAACATGGAAAGAAAACTTTGGACACTGGCTCTGGTTTAGCTTTACTGCACAGATGTAATTCCATGGAAATAAAGCTTTCTACCATATCTCATCCTCCCCTGGGGGCCTCCGGAAATGCCCATTCCAGCGGTACTCCAAGAACCCAACTTCCACCAATAGCACAATGAAAACTACCTCATCCCTCTTCTCCTGGGAACACACTCTCGCTTCTGGCTATAGAGGTAAGCATCACACCCAGATCAACCAATCACAATATCCATCCTTTGGCAACAGAGACTGATTGGCCCAAGAAGTGGGCATGTGTCTCAAAGTAGAGCCTAGCCTGGGATTTCTATACAAGCACTGGATGAAAGAAGCTCTCTTTGCCAGGGCACTCAGCTGAGATTGAGGGTGGCTGTGTGCTGACAGGTAGACAGAGTGGATCTTCAGTAGGAGAGAATGAGGACAACACAAAGAGAAACTGAGATAAGCAGGGCTAAGGAGTGGGTGGGAAGGAAGAAGTCCTGCCAGCACTGAGAACTTGTTTCCAGTCGCCACAGTCATGACTTCCACAGTGACTCTGTTACCCCTGTAACCTTCCCAGGAAGTCAGTCAACATAGCCCTTTGCTCCTTCAATGGCCTGAGTTGGGTTTATTGATGACACTTCTACTCAAGCATTCAGCTACAATAACTATTATCAAAGAGGCACTGGATCCAATCTGAGGTTTCTTTGTCATAAAAGAAGCCTAACTAGTTTATTTTTCATTCAAATCCATGTTGATCTTCCACAGTTTCCTGTTCTTAGTCTACCTTCAATTGGTGTTAAAAGGCCTCAGGATTACAATGACACATCAAATAGAGAATGTAAACATTTTGTCATCAGGCCAACCATTTCAACATTTCTCACAGCAACAATTGTTGAGATAGACTTAGGTTTCCTCTGTGGAATTCCCTGGTAACTGAGCAAAAGTAAAGAAATCAGCCATGGGAAGGGGCATCGTGGGGCAGCGGGGAGGGATGGAGCTCAAAGCTCCTATGAGAACAGTGTTTAATGTGTTACCTCAAATACTCAGGACCTAATGGGAGTGCAACCTTGACAAATATGCAGAGTGTAGTCTCTCACCAAAGGAATTACCAAAGAAGCTAAAAGCAGAAACATGCACTGCATAATCGCTCACCTCAGGGGACAACAAAAACAGGGAATTGCTGTGTCAATCTCATTTCCTTGTTAGCCTCATCATCATAAGTGCCAGCCTTTCTTTCTGAACAGCCACACTTCCCTAACATTTACCAGACTCTGCTTTCTGACATATTAAATTCCATAGTAATTTTATTTTTTTGCTTTTGATCTTCACTGTTTTGCTCGTTTATCCATAAACATGAGCTACTGAACTGAGTTTAAATTAAATAGTTAAAGTTAAAACTTGAGGCCACCAGATAGCACTAAGCCAGTAGCCCAAGAAAGGAATTCACTATTGAAGTGGGTAATAATAAATAATTAAAATTTCCTATCTTTGGATACCTCCATGTTAGATTATTTGATGACAATCAATGTCTTGATTTATCTTGATGTTCTGATAAATCAAGAGGAAGGGAAGGGGAGAGATGTATATGGCATAAGGATTTTCCTGGGTGTGGATGGTAAGAGTTCTCATAATGTGAATTTTATAAATCCTCCTCTTTTGTCAAAACGCTTTTATAGGATGGTTCTATGAAAGGAAAATTGCTAGGACTATTCTGCAAAACAGAACTTTGTATCACTTGACTAACTTTAAAAGTAGCTTATCCAACCAATTCTGGCAACTGAACTATTTTTCTGAAATCCGGAATAGCAAAAACTTGAAAGCAAGAAAGGGACAGAATGGGAGATTATTAAAAACAAGTCACAATGCATTTTAGGTGTCTTCCGTTTATTGAAACATTACCAGTGGGGGGAGAAAAGAGAGGCTGAAGTGTATCTGAGCCGATGGCAGCTATTGGATGCTGAGCCTGGGGCAGCTGGTAAACGTGGTCTCTTTGATCTGCCCACTCAGCAGAGGAGTGAGGTCAGTGTCATTATCTTGGTTTCCCAATGGGACTCAGAGTCATACTGTTATTGGAGACATGTGTGGACGGCCTTTCTCTGTTGCTAGTGGGAGAGGGATACTTGGGGTACTACTGGAATAAAAATTTCTGGACGCCTTCATGAGATGATGAGATGTTGTAGAAAGCTTTATTTACATAGAATTATATCCTTGGGTTTCCAGAGTCCCACGTCCCTTAATCCAGTCTTGGAAGACATGTGGCTAGAGATTTAGTAGAGCTAGAAGCAAAGCCAGTGCCCAAAGTTTCCTTTCCATGGTGGAACTGGGTCCAGTTTAGCACGAGGCTAATTGTGGTCCATCCATCATCGTGTGGGATCCACAAGGCTGTGGGCCATGCAGGCGAACGCAGGAGCGTTAGAGCCCCTGCATGCCAGGAGTCAAGCATACTAGAGCACAGGAGGCAAGAGAGTGAACTCCTTTGTTTAGAAGCTTAAGTATCTCAAATTTTCCCACCCTTGCCGTGGCCACACCTACTCTGGCCAATGACCTGCTCCCAGGTGTGACTGACAGACAAGTACCTTCTCTATTTCACTCAGACTTTACTGGCCATGCCCATAATATTTGGCCTTCCCTTTGTTTCTTTCGAGTTATTCATAACTGGGTTAATTATTACCTCCTGAGAAAAAAGGAACCTCTTGTAATCTTACAAAGGAGAAACAGAAGAAGGTTTCTATCTTCTTGTAACTGCTTCAAGCTGTCAGAAGGGCGTAGATCTCCCTATTCCAAGGTCTGGAGGTTCTCCCTGTCTGAAAGAGGAAGGGGAAGCAAAAAGGGAACGGAGTCTCATGTAGGGAAGAGGGATTCTGCACAGTCCAGGTCAGTCATGTGTTCCTGGGAGGTGATGTGGGTGATGTCCAGGGGAATGATGCATTGGACAAGTTGGCATCCTTGTTGTATTCTGGAAATGACAAACTTGAGAAGAAAGTTAAAAAGCATAATTCACAAGTGAGGAGACTCATAACAACTAAAGGTCTAGTGAGAGGTAAAAACCCATGTGATAAATGGAAAGATTAACTTACAGTGTCCCCGATTAGGTTGGAAGAGTGGCTTCCTTGGGCAGGTGTGTCACACCTGTCTGAAGCCCTTATGTCCACCCAAATTAAATTAAGGTAAATATTCTAAGATTTCCCCCATGAGAAACTGTGGGCCTTTTCGGTCTGACCCAGAAAAGGGAAAGCAGTTAGTTACAATGGTATCAGTACAACTTGTCCACCATCTCAGAGCCAATAAGTGGTGGAGCCTAAATGTGGGTCCAGGGCTGCTGGTTCCAAGGTCTGTGCTCTTCACATGGCTTACAGTGAGGCCAGGAGAGGAGCCTAAGCTACAAAGATCCCTCTCCTGGGCCACTGTTCACTTGGGATTAAGACAGTGGTTCTCAACCTTCTGGCCCTTTAAATACAGTTCCTCATGTTGTGACCCAACCATAAAATTATTTTCGTTGCTACTTCATAACTGTAATGTTGCTGCTGTTATGAATCATAATGTAAATATCTGATATGCAGGATGGTCTAAGGCGACCCCTGTGAAAGGGTCGTTCGACCGCCAAAGGGGTCTCGACCCACAGGTTGAGAACCACTGGATTTAGATATACACAAAGGATTTCATTTAATTATCTAATGATGATGAAGACAATGAGAGTTACACTTTATGGAGTGCTTTTTGTGTACCAGGTTCTGTCTATGTAGCACATATTAATTTATTTCATCCTCAGAACAATGCTGCCAAGTGGGCACTATTATTATCCCCATTCTATAGATGGGGAAACCAAGTACTGAGAGTTAAACCCGGTGCAGGGACACATAGCTGCGAAGTGGAATAGCCAACATAAAACACAAGGGACTGGCTCCAGAGCTCACACTCCTAATTTCTATGCTCTCCAGCTTCTCAGACACACAGATAATGGTTAGTTAACACAGCCTCCAACTGCATAATTCCACATTGTGTCACTCAGACTTTTATTCAGAATAACATTCATGCTACCCTTCTACTGGCAAAAATGAGACACTTGGGGACATAGAGCAGCTTACATGTTTTGAAGAAAAAAATAGGTTCTCTTTCAACTTTACTCCATAGAAAAACAAACCTATACTTGAAGAAAAACAAATCTATATTTGAGCTCCCCAAAGCAGGGCTCACACCCAGCACACCTATGACAGTTTCAAAGGCTGAAACCACGTTGTCCCCACAGGTTCAAGATGGAGGCTCCACAAGGCAAGGCTCACACCCAGGTGTCTGTTCTTACCTTCTGGATTTGTGGATGACCTTTCTTATGAAGCCTGGAGTCCCACTTGGAGAAAAAAACCAAACCAAACCACTAGGCTCTTTCATTAAAGGGAAAGTAGCCCAAGTAACAGACGTTGTCATACACATTACAGAAAATACAGTACTTGCTTTCCAGAGCAGAATGTGTCCAGAGTAAGTCCAGTTTGAATAGGTGTATCTGTCTATGAACAAACATGTCCAGATCAATCCTCTTAACTTTCACCAACTAGAAAAGAGATAGCAAAGCACAAAACCATCTGACCCTTGCTTTTGACATTCAACGATGTCTTCCTTTGCCATTTCCTTTTTCTCTTACAATTCCAAAGGCTTTTTCCTTCCTTAATGAGCATGTTTATCCCACAGTGGTTTTTGTTAAAGGTTGAAAGACAAGCTTGTTAGTTCATGCTCAAAGATGCAGTTGAAAGCAGTTGCTTCTGTCTACCTAGCAGCCTTTCCTTAGGGAACCACTCCCCCATGTGGTACCAGTGGGTGGCCCTGTGACCCAGGCCTCGCTCATAACAGAACTTTCTCCCAAGCAATAAAGATTGGTCCAATCTTTATGGGTTTGGCTCAGTGGATAGAGCATCAGCCTGCTGACTGAAGGGTCCCAGGTTCAATTCCAGTCAAGGGCATGTACCTCGGTTACAAGCTGGATCCCCAGTCCTGGTAGGGGTGCGTGCACGAGGCAACCAATGGATGTCTCTCTCTCACATCGATGTTTCTCTCTCTCTCCTTTCCATGTTTCTCTCTCTCCCTTCCACTATCTCTAATCCTCAGGTGAGGATTAACAACAACAACAACAAATTGATCCAAGGATAGCACAGGACAGCTGTCTTTCTATTGTGGATTTTAAGCTGGGAAGATAACACTTTGTGTCTGCTAGCTATCTTTCCTCCAACATGGAGAGAGGAGAGTTAGATGGACAGAGAGAAAATCCTGGAACCAGTGAGCCCCTTTTTCTCTAATTCTTGCAGTCCTTTTTTCCTTTCCTTTTTTCCTTCCTTAGCAACCTTCTGAGTTGAATGAGCCAATAAATTTCTCTTTGTAGTTAACCTGGTTTGAGTTGAATTTCTGTCTCTTGCAACATATAGAGTCATACTATAAAAGACTAAAAGTTTAAATCGCTGCCTTGACCACTCACAGAAGGTGTCCACCTGAGCTGAAGGTACTTCCCTCTTACAAAAGACTGAGTTTTATACCCAACAAACTTGTCATCTTGCTAGTCTCCATCGTCTTCTGTATTCAATCCATTTATTTCTCTTTCACTCCCCACCTAGCCTGGACTTCAAGCAGATGTGATTGCTCTCTAACTGCAGTAATTGTCCTTGAGGAGACCTGGAGGGACCCTATTTTGCTCATAAATATCAAAATGCTCAGACATCCCAATGTGGACTGGTCTTCCAAGTGGTTACCTTGATACCATGATGTGTTTATTCCAGTCACACTGCCATTACTTCAAGCAGTGGTGTTCAAGAGAGCTGTATATTCAGATCACCCGAAGAGATTTTAAAAACACCAATGAAAGGTCTCACCCCAGAGATTCTGTTTTCAATGATCTGGGGAAGGACCTGGGTATCAACATTTTTCAAATTTCACCCAGCCAAGGTTAAGTCAGCCAAGATTACGATTGGCTGGCTAAAAAATATATTTATCCACATTTTAAGTAATTTTTATGTTTGATTCAACCAGAATAACTTGTTGTCTGACCATGATTTGTGGGGAAGGGCTAGAGAAGGCATGAAGGTGTTACCCCTATGTAACTTTCCTTCAGCATTTCCTGGGCTATGCTTGAATTCATTAAAGCATATTGGATATCTCCAGGGGTGTGATGGAAATTATCTAAAGTCCCTGTTCTTAACATCACTTACAAATTGGCCTTGTGGTCTGTAGTCTCATGGGAACCCACTGTTTGTGCCCAAGTGAGTCTATCTGTTGTGTGCATTTAAGTCTCTGTCTATATATACTAATCCGTACAATTCTGGCAGACTTGTTTTTAAAATATCAAATACTTGACTTTTATGACATAATTCATTTTGGTTAATAGAAATTATCATCTAACCTACCTATATGGCATATGTTTCAGTTTGCTAGGGCTACCGTAAGAAAGTACCACAAAAAAAAATTTGGACACAGAGACAGGCACACAGGGAGAACACCATGTGACGATGAAGGCAGAGGTGGAGAGGATACTTCTACAAGCCAAGGAACCCCAGAGATTTCCAGCAAACCAACCACCAGAAGCCAGGGGAGAGTCAGGAAACAGATTCTTCCTCACAGCCCTCAGAAGGAACCAATCTGGCTGACATATTGATCTCTGACTTCTAGCCACCAGAACTATGAGACAATACATTTCTGTGGTGTAAGCCACCCAGTTTGCCATGCTTTGTTATAACAGCTCTAGGAAATTAATACAGACCCTTACAGAAAAGTCTATGATTCATTAATCATTCACCTTTGATGCTGTCTGTATTGTTGGGGAGAAGACCCAAAAGTTTGAATAACCTGAACAAGTTAAAGGGTCACTGCTGATCATCATGCAACACATGAAGTTTATTACCAGCTGCTTTTTAAATACAAAAAAAGAGAAAAATAACAAAACTTTCCTCTTCCTAGCCTAGAAAACAGAATCCAAAAAGCCCAGCTGCCTAGACATTATAGCAGTTAGAAAATTGTCACAATTTTTGCAGCAAAAACATATGTCTATTGGTTTTCAAAAATGGGTACTCACAGAAGCTTTGTTAGCAAACCATGAAATCCTCCAGGCACCAGACAAATCCAGTTGCTTTCTTGGTTGGGTACCTATAGGGTGGGTTAATTTGTAAAAATTCCAGTAAAGCATATAATATGTGATCTTACAAAATCTCAAGTTGCCAATATTTAAGATTGTATTTCACTGGCTCAATTCAGAACCTTCTCCATGGAAGTTGGTCCTCCTGTGGTTCTATGGAATAAAATGTTGGCTTAACCACTAATTAACATTATGGGCTGATAATTTCCTATTGCAATATAATACTCATAGAGAAAAAATTAGAGAGGGAAGAATGGAAATTGATCCTGCTGGTGGAGACTGCATACTCTTCTTAGAAACTGAACCACCCACAGTTTGACTTGTTACTACATTTCCTCAACTTTCTCTAATTATTTCCCCCCTCCAACTTTATATTAAACTTTATTCTCATAAACATCTAAAGCGCATACTTCTGTCCAAAATGCTTTCAGCTCATTGGGAGAAATATTCTTTTAGAAACTGAAGGAAAGTAAAAAATAGAGAATAAAATATTAAGTTTACTAAGCTTGACAAAGAATATTTCTTGATATGAGTTCAATTTTCTTCAATTCCTTTTTGTTAAGTTCTTTTAGGATTGCCCAGTTGGTGTGGCTCAGTGCTTGAGCATGGACCTATGAACCAGGAAGTCACGGTTCAATTTCCGGTCAGGGCACATACCTGAGTTGCAGACTCAATCCCCAGTGTGAGGCATGCAGGAGGCAGTCAATGAATGATTCTCTCTCATCATTGATGTTTCTATCTCTCTCTTCCCCTCCCTTCCTCTCTAAAATCAATAAAAATGTATTTTTTTAAGTTCTTTTAGCTTTAAGGGAAACAGTCCCAACATCATAACATTGGAAGGGTCAATGAACAAATAAACTAATCCATTATCAAGAGCCAATTAGTCAATGATGGTCAATTCTGGTGCTTTTACTGGAGCTTATAGGAAAGAGGTATTCCATTTTGACAGAGGTGGCAAACTGCTGGTGGCCAGGTGAGTACCACAAAGGAAGAGTCTGCCAGAGAATGAATGAATACAAAGAAAACTGGTGGCAAAAAATGGAGAAAAGTGGATTCCTAATAACACCATGAGCCTCCATAGCTGCTCTACCCCAGATACACTTCTAGTCTTCAGGGTCCTGTGAGCTATAAGCACCTTTATGCTTAATTCATTTGTGTTGTGTTACTGTCACTTGCTACTGAAAGAGCTCCAATGAATATAGAACCCTATTAGTGAGATAAATAGTAATTAATCAAAGATGACTGTCCTTTTCTACTCTTTAAAAGGATGTATCCATTCCAAAAATGTTCTAGAAACCATCACTGGAAGGAAAGAAAAAACTTGTAGATTTATTCTAAAAAGAGGCTGGGGAAGGGGATTAAACTTCCTCTGAATAGCCCCAAGGGTCAAGAGTTGGGAAGCAAAGAAGCCAATTTGGGTTTAAGGCAAGGAAAATCTTTCCTCTGTTGAGAGCTGTATAAAATGGAATGGACCGAAGGAGAAATAGAATGGACCACCTCTTGAATACATTCTACATAACTGTCACTATAGCTACACTGGTCTAAGCAGTCCCAGTTCTATTGTGATCTACAAGAGCCTCCTATAATCATTCATGCATTCAACAAATGTTTGTTAGCCTTTACTCTTCCCTAGGCACTATTCTAAATGCTGAGGACTCATAGGGAACAGAACAGACAAAAATCCCTGACCTTAAGCAATGTACATTCTGCCCTAGACAGTTTGGCTCAGTGGATAGAGCATTGGCTTGTGGACTGAAGAGTCTCAAGTTCAATTCCGGTCAAGGGCACATACCTTGGTTGCAGGCTTGATCCCCAACCCAGGGATCAAGCCTACAACCAACAGATGTATCTCTTGCACATCCATGTTTCTCTCTCTGTCTCTCTTCCTTTCACTCTCTCTAAAAAAAAAAAAACAATGGAAAAATATCCTTGGGTGAGGATTAACAAACAAACAAAAAAAGAAATGTAAACTCTAGATAGGAAAGGAGAAGGGAGCACATCATGGATAGGTCCTTGGAAACTGTGACTTTAAGCAAAATGATGTACAAGGAAACCAATTTTACCATAGACTAATATAAACGAGACCTACTATAGACTATTTCTGGTCACAAAAGCATCATCAAACTTCTAAATAAAGACGCTAAACACTTCTAATATTAAATATTGAAATAAATGTAAGCTATACATATATTTAAGAAAGATAAATAAAAACAAGTAAAATCATTATTTTCCACCCCACTTATTCCAGTTCAGGGTTGCAAATGGCTGGAGCCTCCCCCAGCAGCTCAGGGAGCAAGGCTGGCACCCATCCTGGACAGGACGCCCTTCTATTACAAGGCCACTCACACACAAACACACCACACACACACACACACACACACACACACGCTCAGACTGAAACAATGCAGACACTCAAGTTAACCTCATATGCACATCTTTAGGATGTGGGAAGACAAGGAGTACCCTGAGAAAACCCATGCTTAGATGAGGAACATGCAAATTCTACACAACAGTGCACGTCCCTGAAATCAATCTTTCCCCCTCATCAATGCTATAATGAAATGAGGTTGAATGACTTGCTATATGGGAGGGTGGAGTGCAACTGTACATATGGTAATCAGTGAAGACCTCACTGAAAAAAAGATACTACACCTAAGAATGGAAGGAGATAAAGTAGGAAGTTACACAGACAACTGGGGAAAGAACATTTTAAGCAGAAGGAATACTGAGAGTAAGAATCCTGAGGCAGTACATTTGGGGCCTGTTCAAGACCAGAGAGGCTGGAGTGGAGTGAGGAGGGAGGAGGTAGAAGGAATGAGCTCCCAGAGGCAGGGGTGGTTGTAGATCATGAGGGGCCTGAAGTAAGCAATTGTATGGACCCTGGATTTTACTCTAAGGACGAGGGAGACAATGGAGCACCATGGAGAGACATGATTATATTTTATTTTTTATGTCCATTTATGTCAAAGCAGTAATAATTTAAAATTATAAAAACCTTCCCACTGTTGAACATGTAGGTGAGGTTAGAGACAAACGGGACAGGATGGGGGAGGCTGGAGACATGGGGGTTGGGGTGGGGGCGGAGGGACATGTGCCCAGCGTCCCTCTGTGCCCAACCTCTCTAAGGATGTCCCTGAGAGAGGGCCTCGCTTCCTCCAAAGCCTAGAGGCAGTGGCTCCTCCTCGTCTCTGCCCACAGCAGGGGGCACAGCCAGTGGCACCAGAGTCCAGAGTCCATGAGAGCCAAGAAGTGGGAACGTAAGAGACATAATGATATTTTAAAAGGGTCACTCAGTTACTAGAAAATAAATAGTTTCTCTGCTAACAATCTGATCCTCTGCAGTCCATTCATTGTCCACAAGCCGAATGAATCTTTTAAAACACCATAGAACAGCCCAGCAATCTACTCCTGGACCTTTACTTCCAGACAAATAAAACACGACCGCACAAATACATGTCATAGCCCCAAACTGAAAACCACCTGAATGTCCTACAATAGGTGAATGGTCAAGCAAGCTGTGGGACACCCCTACCATGGAATACTATTCAGCAATAAAAAGGAATAAACTATTGATACACACAATATGGATGGATCTCAGGGGCATTAAACTAAGTGGGAAAGCTCAAATGATCACATATTGCATGATTCCATTTATATAACTACTAGGGGCCCAGCGCATGAATTCGTGCATCTTGAAAGAAACTGTGGACCATGAAGCTGCAGTGGGCACAGGGGCGGATCTTGGCCCATCCTCCTTGCCCCCACCCGGCCCCTCCCACCACGGCCCCCAGTCCCCTGTCTGCTGGCAGCCCCGCTCAGGCCACCACCACTCCCATGCACTGACGGCGCGGGCCCCGCTCGCACCCACTGATGGCGCGGAGCAATTGGGGCCAGCACCAGCAGCAGGTGTGAGCAGCGGATGCTGTCCTAATTGCCCCTCTGAAGCAGGGGGAGGTGGAGAAGCCCTGAGAGGTGATCGGGGCCGGCAGCTGTCGCTGACACCTGCTGATGGTGCCCAGCAATCGGGGCCAGCATTGGGCACTGGCAGCAGGTGCAAGCGCTGGGCGGGACCATGGCGTATGGGAGCAAAGAATTTTCAGTAACCACCAGATGCTCACCCTGATGACAGCGACCAGTGCCCCGCCTTGGTCTGGCGCCCCTGCTCACCTGCTCCACCATGCCGCCACGGCCAACCCCTGACAAGTTCCATGTGCACCCCCTAGTGGTTGGGACACACCACATAGCGACTGGTTGTTCGGTAGTTCCACTGTTCCACCTATTTGCATATTAGGGTTTTATGCATATAGATAGTTACAAAAAAAAATGGACCCATTGGAGAAAATGGATGAAAGGTAATGGGAACTCTCTGCACTATGTAATTTCCAGTGAATCTGTAATTATTTCTAAATAAAAAAGTGTTGTTTAAAGAAAGCATTGTAGAAAATAAATTGTTGCCCTTGCCGGCTTGGCTCAGTGGATAGGGCGTCGGCCTGCGGACTGAAGGGTCCCAGGTTCGGTTCCGGCCAAGGGCACATGCCTGGGTTGCGGGCTCAATCCCCAGTGTGGGGCTTGCAGGAGGCAGCCGATCAATGATTCTCTCTCATCATTGATGTTTCTATCTCTCTCTCTCTCTCCCCTTCTCCTTTCCTCTCTGAAATCAATAAAGAAATATATTTTTTTAAAAAGAAAATAAATTGTTTCACTGGAAAAGTATGCATTGTCTACATACAGCATACAGTGCCCAGTTATCTGATTCTACTCCTTCATTGTCTTTGAACTATTTTTACAACTTTGAAAGTTTAGATGGTAACTGATAAACATGCCGACTTTCTGTCTGGTAGGGATTCCCTTCCCCCTTTCACCCCCAATCCCCGTGAAAAAACCTGTTTACACATGCAAAAAACATGCATGCATTCAAGTGAACATTCCTTTATTTCATATCAGTTTGTGCTTTTTTGACTTTCCCTTTGAATAATATGAGGACATGGAACAAGTTAAATAACATTTTCAAAATCTGTTCATTTCTATGTCTGTATGAGAACCATGATTGTACCTTTTCTGAAAATTATCTTTTGAGAAGATAAATCTGGTCATTTCACTCCCCAGTGTTGCAAGCTTCCCGCTGGATTTAGAAGAAATCCCAAACATTTCCCCGTTGTACAAGGCCCTGCACGCCCTGGCCCCAGCCTGCCCTCGGGCCTCATCTCCTCCACTCTGCCCCTGGCCAGGACACGCTGACCATTCACCCGTCTCTCAGCCCTGAGAACATCAAGTTTGTTCCTGCTTATGGCTCCGCACCTGCTGTCCCTCCGCTTGGGCTGCTCATCTCATGGATGGCTTTTCTTCATAAGCATAAGTAACTCTCAGCTCAATTGTTCCACCTCAGTGAGGTCTTCCCAAACCACTCTTTCAAAAGGAACATCCCCACCCTATTTCTTCATCAGTTATTTCTATCTGAAATAATAGCAGTCTTATGTTGTATATGTCATATATTATTATATTTACTAGTAGCCCTGCACACAAATCTGTGCGCCAGTAGCTCTCTGCCCGCTGCCCCGCCCTCCTGTAGCTCCCCTCTCCCCCCCACTCATAGTTTGCTGACCTGCCCCCTCCTGTAGCTCTCCGCCACCCACTTGTAGCTCGCTGCCCCACCCTCCTGCTGATCCGTGATCCGGTCCTTACTCAGTCGGTTGTTACGCTTCAAAGCGTAACGAACATTTGCATATTACATCTTTATTATATAAGATTATATAAGTAAACTACATTATAGTTCTTATAAATTATATGAATATATTTATTATATGTTAATAAATATAGGGTGTCCCAAAAATGTATATACACATTTTGAATTATTATAAAGACAGTGTTTATTAAAATAGATTTCATTTTCAAAACTGAGCTATCAGCTGTGACAGTGTGTATACATTCGGGGGGGGGGCACCCTGTATATTAATAGTGTTCAGTTAGTTACTAGTTTATTTCTTTATTATCTGCCCACCCCAATTCCATAATAGTAGGATTTAGGGGTCTGGCTCCATTATACCCCCCATGCTTAGAAAGGTACCTAGCAAATGGTAGACAGTTAATAAATATTTGTTGAATAACTCCCTGAGTAAATGATGCTTCTGGAAGTAGCGAGGTCCCCATCACTGGAGGTTTCTAAGCATCTGACAGGGTCATAGAAAAGCTGTAGCATAAGCTCAGTCACAAGACGAAAAGACCGTTAAGGTCCCTTGTTTGCACTATCAATCTGATGTCATGGCCACCACCCCTTTCTGCTATGCATTGGGAAACACAAAAGAGCATTCCTCAGTCATTTTCCACCAAATGACAGTATGTGCACCCCTGTTCCTGCTGCAATATCATCTCAACATTAAAATGTTGAAGCTAATCAGACATTTAATTTCAAAGTGGAAGGTCATTATCTTGTCACAAAATTTTATTCCAATTACTTTTTTTCTTATTTTATGAAATGAATTAAAAGTAGCACAAAACATTGAGAGATCAAACAGTCAATCAGAAGCTCATTAAATATCATTGAAATTGGTGCAATAAAAAGCATTTCCCATGGCTGACATTCTTTAAAAGCCATATTCTAGATGGCTCAAGAAACTGACATGCTGCCAATCAAAAAATCGCCCTGTCCATAAATAGCCACTTCAGTTTTAAAAGTTTACTATCTGTTTTTTCTGAAATAAAGAGTAAATATCTACAAGGATTTAAAGCATGAGTGCAATTACTTATCCTATCAGCCCCTATAAGACCCTAAAGAGAAGATATCAGTAAAGTCATCCTCTGATCATGTAGACCAGCAATTCTCAACCAGTCTTTTTAAAATATGCAATACCTGACTGTTTAGTCAAGTGCACTGACTTCTTTTCCCTTAGATTGTCAAATTACAAAAAATGACAACAGCCAACACAACAATAGCCGTCCGGTATGAATGAATCAAAATTATGCCTATATTTTTGTCAGATCGGCAAAAAATATACTTTTTGGTGTGCTGCAGAATTTTAGTAGTTTATGTATGCCATGAAAAAGGTTGAAAATCACTGATTTAGACTATAAGCTTACAAAGTGCTACCAGTGATTTTATAAACATTTCAATATATAGCATTTATGTACAATACTCAACTAAGTACAATCCCAGGCAGGAATTAGTAAATCAGTTACATTTTTTTAATTGAGTTCAACTCCACACTTGGAATAAATACCCATTTTCTTTTCAAAAGAGTGATCATTAAGCACTTCATTTTACTATGGGCCCAGACATAAGTGACTGCTAGCATGAGGATCTGACAGCTGATCATTTTTAAATTTCTTATATATTTTTTCCTCTAGGAGCCCGCCACCCGCTCTCCCACCCCCACACTTTTTTAAAAAGCTAGATCACTAATTTTAGCATTTAGTTTTATAGAAACAACCACTTTTTGATATACAGGATGGCAGGTCCTTTCAGTTGGAAAAAGATAACAACAGAAGTATTATTCCCAGTCTCTTACGGTGATTTAAGTGATGAAGATGATATAAGTTAAAAATGCATAAGCAAAAGAGGAAGCTCCAGGGATAGGAAATTACTTCTTCAGTAAAAATTCTAACATTCCCCCCCCACACACACACACACACACTGCCACTACCCTGATTTCTTTTCAAAAGCCTGGACTTACTGGCAAATTATCTGGGAGTAAAGTGGGAGGGAAACATTTCAATGCAAAATTCAGAACTGCTTTATAGAAAGAAAAGTGTGGGGAGGTTTGTTATCATTTATTTCCTCCAGTACATCATTCAATTTCAGCTGTCTCACGTCTCAGAAGCAGCTCCCCCATTTCTCACTTATGTGCCTAAGAAACATCTTCCTGGCATCTCATTCTCTCTCCCTGTCTTTCACCAGCATTTCATTATTTTTTTAACTGTCCCTCTCATGCTTGTCTCCCTTTTTCCCAGTGATCCACGTGTCCTCATTTAGCAGATTTCAGAAGCCAGGGAGAAACGTTGCAAATAATGTTAAATATGATTAATATCTTGAATTCCTTGAAATATGACATGCATGAGTTACAATGAAACCTCTTTTATTTCCCCATGAAATGCTTTTGCATAATGAGAAAGAAAATGTCCTCTATGCCCTAATCAGCCCTGACAGTTCCTGGACTCCCAAATACTTTTATTTATGGCATTATTTATTTCATCTCTACTAAATGGAGGTTGGGTAGGAACCACAGCACGATCTGAGGCTGCAGGAGAAAGGGAGACTATCCAGGGTGGAGGAGCACAGAGGCTGGGTCAGGAAAGAGAGAGAAGGCTTCCAAACAAGGGAGGAGCTGTGGGAAATGAGAAGCCAAAGACCTGAACCCCCAGGAAGAGAAAATGGGTCATTCCCCAAGACTAAAAGGAAAGCTATGAAAACCAACCTAACTTCCCAGTGGAAAGATGCGGGTCATACATCAAGGAGATGTGCCCAAAATTCCAACCTGGAGAATGAAGATCGAAGGCTGGGAAAACAAACCTGGGGGAGGGTATGCTGGCATTGAAGTTGACTAGGGGAAAGGGCATTTGCTCTAAAAAGTGGCTGTGAGACATCTCTAGCCCCCTGGGGTCCCCCTCCAAACCACAGAGGCCCTTCTCTCATTGGTGTCCTCCAGAAACCGTGGCCTGGTGGCCCCAGATGCAGAGAGGAACTGCTTGCAGAGTGAGAGCTCTCAGGCCAACTTGGCCCTACAAGCACATATACATATATAGGGTGTCCCCCAAAATGTATACACACACTTTGGGAATAATTATAAAGGTAATGTTATATTAAAATACATTTCATTTTCAAAAAGGGAGAGTATCAGCTGTTAAAGTGTGTATACATTGGGGAGGGGGGGGGGGAACACCCTGTATATCAAATCACATTTTTGAAAGTACCTAATCACCATCCCAAAGGGAAGTGTCAGGTCATATTTTACCCTCAATTGCACAGAGAGTCTATCTGCTGTGGAAAGAAGTGAGGATTTGCATTCAAACGATCTAGCTGCACTTGTGTGGCTTTGAGCTTTTTCCTTGAGGATCCTCGGTTTTCCCATCTGTAGAATGGGGAAAATGATTCTGCTATGCACCCTCAGGGCCCCTACAGAGAACTAACGAAATCAGGTGAAAATGCAACGCCCTGCGCACTCTTAGGATGAGCATGAACTCCACGGCCCCTTGCTGGGTGTGGGCAGAACCCTGGGCGTGCAAGCCACGCGCAGCAACCTGGGTCAAGACCTTAAACGCGCTGAAGCCTGGGGGGAGGGGGCTCATTCCCGATCCTGGGAACAGGCTGTAATACCTTCCCCAGGCACGCACGCACGCACACAGGCACTCTAGCCACCCCGCCCCGTCCGTCCCAACTACCACCAGCCACGCCGTGCCACGCCAAGAGTTTAGGGTGGTGCAGGGGGTGCCAGGAGCTACTTTCCAAAACTGGACGCCGCCTGCAGCCCCAGCCTCGCCTCTCCACCTGGGACTCCGAAGTCTCTCCGAGGCTGAAACCTCCCCGCCACCAGGTCGCCCTCGGGGT
>NW_005369827.1:2932556-2932850 GCF_000412655.1 Myotis brandtii | reverse complement strand
CTGCTGCTCCGGCGACCTGGGGGGCGCCCTCCCTTGAGAGCCTCCGCCGCCGCGACGTTTTCCCTTTCACTTCTTCCCTTCACCTCCCTCTCTCCATTTGTTTTTCCGTCTCTCTCTCTCTTTCCTCCTTTGCCTCCTGGTCCTATTTTTCTCCTCCGCTTTGATGCACTCAGTGTCGCGGTCTGCGCGGCTGGCTCTAGTGCGCGCGTTGTCTCCGCTTCTGTGTCTCTCCCCACCCGCCCCCCAAAGTCTCAGCCCAGCCCGTGGGCTCCTCTGCCCCCGCCACCAGGTGGC
>NW_005369827.1:2900920-2932491 GCF_000412655.1 Myotis brandtii | reverse complement strand
GTCTGCCTCCCAGGAGCGTCTGGGCCGGGGCCTGCAGAAATGCCTTGTGGAGCGGGTGCACCCCAGGGTACCCGGTTCCTCTTCTTCACCTGGAGCCTGGGGGGCGGGGAGTGGGGAGGACTGGGGCTGGGAAAAGGCCAGCCCTCCTGCCTGCAGCGGGAAGGAAGCTGGGCCAGTGTATGCATAGCCCGGGGCCTGCGTCCCAGGGCCCTCTCTGCTCCCCGAGGACACGCAACCACGTTTTCCTGGCTCTTGAGAACTAAAAGTTCCTGCTCAGGCCTTTGATGACACTTTAGAGGCCCCCTACCCCAAATTCTGCATCTCAGTGAATTCCAGGGCTTTATTTCTAATGAAAATACGAGCATTGTCTCTAAATGAGTTATAGGTGCCGATGCCAGTGTTCTGTTGTTTGTCAATATTTTGACACATAAAGGATGGGTTTTGAGCAAGAAAACCTAATTACAGGTTATAGTGAAGACTTGTTTTGTTGCATACCTCACTGATTTGGAGACGTTTGACTGCTTTGAATGGGGTTCTTATGTGGGTGTCCTTATTGTTCACTGTGTTTTGTTTGTTTGTTTCCGTTGCTCTTGGCCCAGTATTCTGTTGTGTTTTTATATTCATTCTCCAGGTTACTTGCCCACTTTTATTTTCCTCTTTATTCTTCTGTTTTACCCCCAGTAAGAGGTTTGTGTTCTTTCTCCCCGACTTGATTTGTTCATGCCCATTTTTAATCCCCAGCGCTGCTTTATCTTTCTATATTTTTATTTTGTTTTTCAGAAGTGAGTCCTTTTCCTGTTCTCTGTATTTTGCTTAACTCATTTGCATAACCTCAGTTCCACTGTGTTCATTCGGGTTTTTCCCTCTCCTTTTTCGGTCCAGTTTAGTCTTTACTCCCATCTTGCTTTCTGTTATCAGTGGTTGCCGGCTTTCAGTCTGTTACTTCCTTTTATACACAATAAATCTGCCCCTCTCGTTTCCACTTTTACCCATAGTTTTATTTTAACCTTGCTTTTTTCCTTCTTTTCTCTGCACTAGTCACTTGCTATCCTGCCCATAGTCTTTCCTACTCTGGCACTTTCCCTGCTGCTTTCTTTCACAAGTAGTTTTCTTTTTCTTTTTTGCCTTTCTCATTGTGTTCTGAATGCTCTCTTTTAGTGTTTCTTCTAATAACCTATTTAGTCTACTTTGTTTCTGTCCCCAGGTGGAAATCACATCACTGAATCTAAAGAAGTGAAAAGGGGCTTGTTGATGGCCCCTTTCTTTTATTGTCAAGGCTTCTTTTTTCTTCCTTTCCTTCCCTCCCTCCCTCCCTTCCTTTCTTCCTCCCTCCCTCCCTCCCTCCCTTCTTTCCTTTTTTTCCTTCCTTCCTTCCTTCCTTCCTTCCTTCCTTCCTTCCTTCCTTCCTTTTTTTTTTTAGAGAGAGGTCATAGAGTGGTAAGTTTGATAACCGAAAGTCAGGATACCACGTGCTTGGTCTGGGGGGAAAAAATAGCCCATGGTACTAGACATCATGAATTGTGGTCCTATTAATCACTGATGGACAAGGCCATCTCCTAACAGGCACAGTGATGTGAGTGACCATCAGAGGGACAGTCACCTGAAGTGCTGATTGGCTCGTTGATGAACTAGTGGTTCCACTTTGAACCAATGAGCATGTGTGCTCAGAGGGAAGGAAGCTGGGCCAGTGCATGCATAGCCCGGGGCCTGCGTCCCAGGGCCCTCTCTGCTCCCCATTTAAGCATACTGAGGGGGGGGGGTGGTCATTTATTTGTTGTCCCCTAACAAAAGTGTTATTGCAATTTTCTCAAACCACCTAGTAAAGAAAACTGAAAATAGTCAAAACATGCTTAAATGAGTCAAGTATAGAAGAAGGGGGATAAGAGTGTCCAGAGTAAATGCAGTGAGAAGATGAAAGGCTTGAAGTGAATCTCGTTTGCCATTAAGGGCCATAAACCATTGAGAAGAGAAATATGTGATTAAAAATAGATATTTTTCAACATTCTTATAAAATATCATGAAGAGTGTACTAGTAATTTTCCTTAAAAGGGGTGAATATACCATGGTTTTAAAAGCATGTTTTTCCTCCGTGGGAGGCTTAGAGTTAAAACCCACGTAGATCTTGATATGCAGCCTAAATTTGGCATCAGGAAATGGGAAATTGCATCTTTAAGCAGAGTACAATCAAAAATGAATTACAATAAATCCTATATAATTGCATAGGTCATTCTCTTTAATGAGATTTTATTAACCTGACTGTCAAGCTTTTGAGTCAGGCAGATATTTTATCTTCTTCAACTGATAAAAGTGTCAGCTATAAACCACCATATAAATATTCATAAATCTACACATCTGTGGCAGCCTATCAGCATCATTCTTTTGGACATTAAAAGCATTCTAATTACTTTCTGTCTAGCAGAGCTGAAATGCTGCCTGTTATAGTATGTGCTTGGCAGGCATGATTGCTTTTGTTTGCCATCACAAATAGCAGCATCCTATTTTATATACCGATGGTCCAGAAAATATTCAGGGATTGACTGAGCAGGATGAGTATTAGGGAGCACCATCTGGTTTTGATAGCACCAAGTATATTAACTCATCTGTTAATTTTTGACACATCATTGATTTATTTATTTAGAAAAATTGCATCCTGTTTTGCTGTGTTGATGTTTGCCATTACGAAAAAAATAGGATGACATTTTTTTAAAAAGACATAGTTCATTGATTTAAGACAAGGGTGATGCTTCCAAAGAGGCTTTCATTTTCTAACTTTCTATGCCATGACGTCCTTTCTTAAAAAGAAGTTATATTACTGTCTTAAGGAAATGAATCTATTTTGAACTAGCTGGAAATCCTTTGGGTAGATATACTAAGTAAATACATAATATTAGGTCACAATAATTTTTTTTGGCTTCTGCATTTTTAATATTAATAGATGTCACCCTTGGCTGGGCTAAAATCAAAAGGTTACCACTAATCTCAACTACTGTGATCTCCTTCATAGAAACAGAATACTCTTGGGGATATGCTGTGATGGACAAATTCCACCCAAGGCTTTGCTTACAAAGAAGCACATTAAAGTAGGGACCCTGTGTTTGATTGCTGACTTCCTATCTGTCTTATTCACTTACAGATTTAAGATGGATTAAACCACTTAAATTCAGAAAAGTTTCTAGAAATGAAAATTTTTAATTAAAAAAATAACCATGGGTTCAGATTCTGGAATCAGATTAGGTGCAATTTGCCCCCTGATATCTCCCAACAGACTGCACAATAAAGCAAAATAAGTTAGACAGAAGTGGTCATTGTAGGGTGGTTTGTGACTGACATTTTATGTGTCTATCAGAGAAGTTAGGGATAAAATTGTAAACTGATGACTTTGTACTTCTCGGCCATCATCTGAGTGGAGCATTCTGTGACTAGAGGGGAAAAACAGTTTAAAAATTCAAAATACACGTTCACACTTTGCACAATTAAGAATCATGGATCAGTGGCCATTCAAATGCGTGCATATGAAAACAACTTTTCTCCATTTCTTAGCGATAACGGGCATAGCACAACACTTGCATTTCTAATTATATTCTGTCTGGAAAGCTGAAGTATTGCTGGCTGCAGAATGTATTAAGTGGAAAGATTTACTGTTTTCTACCAAGTGTAATAGTAATATTTTTCATCACACTCATCAATGTATTGATATTAAAACTATTCAAATATTTTAACATACTGAAAAGAGAAGAAATTCCATTTTAACACTTATAGTTACTGTTTTTGCATATGTCAAGTCGGAGAATGTAGCATTTAAAAAAAATGCAGGCAAAAACTTATTTATGGTTGTAGCTATTCTCTGATATTCTGAGTGTACTTTAATACATTATCTTCATAATGTAGGGTATTACATAATGATTTCTTTTTCAGCATATTACGAGTTTATCCTTCAATTAAGAAAACAAATCATACTTGTCCCTAAGTCAGATTCTTTTCCCTTAAATCTTTACCCTAATGTGATTTATCAATATGATTAAAACTACTGAGTCTTATTTAGGATAGTGAACAAATATATTGAGCAATTTTTTCTAGACAATTCTATTTTAGCCTTCCCTTTCATATTTTGTTCCTTTCATCAAGGTTATGTTAACAATGTATAGGCTGTAAATCAATTGGGACTATGCTGATTAAAATGCAAACAGTAAATACAACTTCAGGTCTAGAATGGGATTATAGGATTAAAATGAATGAAAACTGCTAGTGTGCTAGAATTGAAAATTCCCAATCAATATCATCCTTTGATTTTACTAATAAAAGAACAAAAACCCGCAAGTAAAGAAATGAAGAGGCAGCATCTTAACCCACCCCAGTTAAATGGTTCAGCTGTTTACTATCTTGTTTTTGGTCATAGTGAAGAAATGATACCCACATATTTGAGGTCTTTCCCCCATTAAGTTTTTATTTAAATCATGGGCTCAGTTCTTCACTCCACCTGGCAGGGGGCAGAAGCATCGTCGGTTCCAGTGGTTGGTGTGGAGATGCTTGCCACATCCATATCCCTTTTTCTCCAAGGCAGGAAACAGACTACCTTGGTAGCTTCTTCAGCCAAGTTCCAGCCCATCAATCCATTCTGGCTTGAAACTGCCTGGCATCTGGTTCCTTCTTTAGCCCTCAAACTAGTGGTGTAAAACAACAGACCTTTGTCTGTTATTTGTGGGATTCAGGACAGGAGTACAAATGCAAGCCCACATATCATAGATCTAAATAATTAAAAGACCTACTCAAGCTAACAAACGGAAGTATGTTCTATCTGCCTACCCTGGCAAAGACACCATCAGCATGACCACATTTGACTTTCAGCCAGCCCATGGCCTTCTGTTGCCACCCCCAGCGTCATCTTCCTGTAGCAGGGACCTCATATGCACACACGTATGGATGCCCCAGTTCAAACTTCCAAGCTCTGGTGCCATGGTCTGTCTTTGGGAAGATGGCTCAGGGAAGAGACCAGCCCTTGGAGCAGTTTGACCAGGGAATTCCATTCCTCACTGTGGGGAGAGTGTGGGCTAGAGGGGGAGGGTCGAGGCAGGGGCCCTCCTGCCTGTGTCTAGGGCAGTACTACTCCTAAGAGTGAGGAAGCATCAAGCCAAGAAGAAAATACTACTGTGGCCTCCCAGCCCGCTTAGAGGGGTCTTGCCACCCCCACCCAAGTCAATCTGAAACTGCTATGAACTGAGATCCTCTGTTTGTTTACAGGAGTCCCTCATGCATTCAGTAAATGTTTCTTGAGGTACTATGCCGGCCCTCGGACCCCAGTGCACTCCATCCCACTGTGCTCATGGAAAGTAGTCTCTCTTCCTCTCCTGAACCTAAGAGCGCCGGCCTCTGTGTGCTGACTTCTGATTGTTTCAGGGGGATCTGGGAACGGTAGCATTGTATGGATTTGGGAGATATGAGGGGTGCTTCCTGTATGCCAGGTATATTGA
This sequence comes from Myotis brandtii, assembly GCF_000412655.1. Taxonomy (NCBI): domain Eukaryota; kingdom Metazoa; phylum Chordata; class Mammalia; order Chiroptera; family Vespertilionidae; genus Myotis; species Myotis brandtii. The sequence continues at coordinate 2,927,023 of NW_005369827.1, read as the reverse complement.
AACAGGAGACGTGGACCCCCCTCCAATTCTCCCAGTACCTTAATTACTTTAGGAAAGAATAGTAAGAAAAAAGCACCCTAGCTGGTTTGGCTCAGTGGATAGAGCATCAGCCTGTGGACTGGAGGGTCCTGGGTTTGATGCTGGCAAGGGCATGTACCTGGTTGCAGGTTCGATTCCCGGCCCTGGTCAGGGCACGTGCGGAGGCAACCAGTTCAATGGATGGATGAGTCTTTCTCACATCAAAGTTTCTCTCTCTGTCTCTCCCCCTCCCTTCCACTCTCTAAAAACGAAATCAGTGGAAAATATCCCCAGGTGCCGAAACCGGTTTGGCTAATAAAATTTAAAGAAAAAAACAAAGTGGAGCATGGAGGTTTCTGAAGGTGGTTTCATTGGTCATATATCCTGGATTTCTGGAGAAATCAATTTCTAATCACAACTCTTATGGTTCCTTGTTCCCATAGAAGCCCTGGAGGATCTCACCATTTTTCATTTTAAAAGTTGTGGGGGTTTTGTTTACTTGTTTGTTTTCAGGGGGAAAAATATAGCTAGTCAACATGTTCAGAGACAGCAAGTAGCTGGTTACACCCTATCATAAACAGTTATTGACACCAAAAATCTACAATATTTTGTTTGTTGCCATTATTCGGGGGTGGAGGTCTGGGAGGGAGAGGCTTCCTCATACCACTCTGGAGGCCCTAAAACGTCTGTGTGTGTGACCAAAAATCTACAATATTTTGTTTGTTGCCATTATTCAGGGGTAGGGGTCTGGGAGGGAGAGGCTTCCTCATACCACTCCGTAGGCCCTAAAACGTCTGTGTGTGTGTGTGTGTGTGTGTGTGTCTCTCTCTCTCTCTCTCTCTCTCTCTCTCGACTTAAAAGTAGCTCATCCATGCTGGGTGGTGGTCAGGAAAGAAGGGACTCTACCTTGTGACATTTATATTTAGGATGAATTTTCCAGACGTTTAGACTGACAATATTAAATCACATTTCCAGCGTTTCGGAGTTTTTTTTCCCCTTTGTTTTTTTCAGTGAATTGATTGCTTTCTCTTTGCTCTTTGCTTTCGCCGATTAACAGTTAATATGCTTTACAATTCGTGTATGTGAACTGGCATTCTCAGCACATGCCATTTTAGGAGATGTGGCACCCTGACAGAAGAGGCACTGCTGCTTTTCAGATGACGCTGACAGAGATCAGTCTAAACGTTGGCCTTGACGAGAAATCCAAGTTGGCAGATAAATTAAAAGAAGGAGTAGTGGGCACAGACGCTGGATAGCACGTACAGTGTTGCTCCGGGGCTCCTCACGGTGTGCCTGATGGGCCCACTCTTTGTTTTATCTTAGACGTCTAGTGCGCTCTTCAAAAAGACTTATCTTTCTTCTCCATTTGTATCTGGGAGCAACGTACACTCGGCAGGGATTGTACCAGCTGATTAATAGCAAGGGCGAGAGGGCACTCCAGAAATAGAAGTAATGATTGCTCTAAGCCCTCCTATCAATGAGAAATCGAGTCTGCAGTGGCTGGCTCGATTCATTAGAGTAACGACATTAATGAAGCCATAGGTGCGAGTTCAGACCTGTGCGGGCCAGTTCATGCCACAGGGAGGGGAATCTCTCTACGGGGCCCAAAGGCACACAGTCCAGAGGCAGGGGCTGGGGACAGCTCATCAGGCACCCCGCCAGTCAGAACAGCAGGAAGCTGCGCATCTTGTTAAAAGTGCATTCTCCGTGCCACCTTGATATGCGATGGTAGAAATGCATATTTCTAACATTTTTTAATGTTAAACTCAAAATTGGGGACTTGGCTTATCTCTTGTCTTTGGCTGCTGGTCTCTAATGTGTCTTTTCCTGTGTTTCAGAGAGTCGCATGATCTTGGATGCCTTTGCCCAGCAGTGCAGTCGAGTTCTTAGCCTCCTAAATTGTGGAGGCAAACTCCTGGACTCCAACCATTCTCAGTCCATGATTTCTTACGTCAAGCAGGAGGGCTCAAGCTACACTGAAAGACAGGATCCGTGTCACATTGGGAAAGGGGTCCACAGTCAGACTTCAGACAATGTAGACATAGAGATGCAATATATGCAAAGGAAACAACAAACTTCTGCCTTTTTGAGAGTTTTCACTGACTCCCTACAAAATTACCTGCTCTCGGGGAGCTTTCCAACTCCGAACACCTCATCGGTCAGCGAGTACGGCCACCTGGCCGACGTGGACCCTCTGTCAACCTCCCCCGTGCATACACTAGGAGGCTGGACCTCCCCGGCAACGTCTGAATCCCATGGTCACCCATCGTCTTCTACGCTGCCCGAAGACGAAGAGGAGGAGGAGGAGGAGGAAGGCTACTGTCCCAGATGCCAAGAGCTGGAGCACGAGGTCATTTCACTGCAACAAGAAAATGAAGAGCTCAGAAGGAAATTAGAGAGCATCCCAGGTACCCTGTCATGTTACTTACAGGACAACTGCAACTTCTTTCTTTCCATTGTCTCATCTGTGTGTGTGTATGCATGCATGTATATATGTTGTTTATTTGTTTGTTTTTGGCCAGCGATGTAGAAGAGTTGGAAAAACAGGTATGCACAGGGTACCCTTAAGCCTGCCTGTGCCAAACAGAAACTTCAGGATGAGCCACTAGCCTTGTCCTGTCTGTGTTTAAGCCACATAATTCTTGGGTATAGGCCTGAAGGCCATAGTCACATTGAAAGATGTCTCTGTTGATATAAAAGTGATCCCTAGGTGTGGTACAGTGAGATGGAAATAGGCCGAGTAGTGTGAGCCTGAGTTTCCTTTAAAAAAAAAAAAAAAAGGCCCTGTTCCTTTAAAATGCCTTTTGTATTTTTACAGACATTGATATATGTGTTTTATTAATCAGTGATAGAAATTAAAATGAAATGATACCTTCAGAGAGTCAGGGCTCGAGTAGTAATGAACAGATGAACTCTTCTAGTCCATTAGTTTCTCACCTTTCCTGTTAAGTTTCAACAGGCAGGGTGTCTTTTTAGCATGCAAACTCCTCCGTACAGTTAATAAGCAGCTGTAAACTAAAAGGAATAGATCGAAGACAGACCAGTAATTAGGCTGATCCCAAACTATTTGTGCCCCTGGCAAAATCTGAGGCATTTTCTGCCTCTTAGAGACACTAGATTTGCAGAAAAGTAAAAGTCATCTTTATGGCAAGGTACTGATTGTGCTTATGTATTTGAATTCATGCCTGCATGTCTGTGGCTGACAAAAGATATTAAGCCCTGGCCAGTGTGGCTCAGTTGGTTGGAGTGTTGTCCTGTGCACCCAAAGGTTGCTGGTTTAATTCTCCGTCAGGGTGCCTTCAGTCAGGGTGCATATGGGAGGCAACCAGTTGTTTCTCTCCCCTCTCTCTCCTCTCCCCTCTCCCTTCTCCTCTCTCCCTAAAAAAAAAAGAAGAAGAAAAAAAATATATATATATATATATATACACGTTTTCTTAAAAGATATTAAGATCATTAGCTAGAGCAGTATCTTCAAACCTTTTTAATTACACAGCCATTGATAAAAAATTTTGAGCACCAGTGTACACATTTATTGGTTAATTACATAGTACATGTTCTATCCTAATACGTTATGTTCAAAATAAAGCATACATAATAAATTTAAATCTTTTAAAATCCTCACTTGGGGATATGTTTTATTGGTTGTTTTAGAGGGGGCAGGGAGAGAGAAACATTGATGTGAGATAAAAACATTGATGGTTGCTTCCCATATACACCCCATCTGGGATGGAACCCACAACCTGGGTAAGGGATCAAACCTGCAACCTGTTAGTGGTACAGGACAACGGAGCCACCCAGCCAGGGCTACGTTTAGATTTTTGAAAGCTGATACATAAATATAAACAGAAGTCACTTTTTTTCCTAACTCGGTGTCTTTGTGCCACCCAATTAGACGGCTGAATCTAGAAAGGGCATGTTGAAAGAAGTCACCCACTTGTTTATTAGCACACGTGGGAAGCAAAAACAAGTGTGAAGAATTGCCAAATCAGAAATTTATTTCCTTTCTTTTTATTTGAAAGAATTTTCCAAGTAGACCTAAGGTTTGGTTCAGAATATTTTGGAATTAGATCTAATACAGTAGTTTTATGGGAGAGAAGCAAGAGGTAAAGTAAATCCATTCTCTCTTTTGTGTTTGAGCCTTGGGGTTAGATACAGAGTCACGGTGTCTTCTGCCAGGTTGCCAGGTATCCCACCAGGTTGGCACTGACTGCAGGAGAGAGACTGGGTAGAACCTGCAAAAGTATAATGGAACCAGAGCACTTCCAAGTCAGAGAGATATGGGTGCAGCTAACACATCGTGGGATTGTACAACTTTCACAGTTCCATAAATGATGGTCGATTAACTATGGGATTTTACCCCCAAAGTGGTATTTCCCATTTTACTCCCCACTCCTTCTTTTTCATTGAGGGAGAAAATCAAGACGAACCAATTGTGATACTTATATCAGCTATTCAGAACTGTGGGTAAGAGTTCTAGAGTGCAAGGACAGGTGACATAAATGTCCAGGGTATTATTGCCTAATTCCTAATCCTAAATATTTGGTAAACTATCTGTCCTTGGTAAGTTCTATGCAGATAGGGGGTTTCAGCCCACCTCTCATTTCCTGAATCTGTCCCAGATGAAGTGTCTCTGTTGGGGATAATGCATCACAGCCCTGCCACTAATCATTGTCCTTGTCTACTTCCCGGGAAGACAGAAATGCTGCAATTTCTTGACCCCCTTTTGACGCTCAGACATTGAATAGCACAGGTTGATATTAGCTAATTACTATTACTGTAAGCATTTCAGCCCTGTTGATAATCTTGAACTTGAACCAATAGACATTTTACATGGAGAACAATGGTTGTGTTAATAATCTATACTGAAACCCAGCTATAAAGATGAAAATCAGTTTGACTATTATGGATAGAAAAAAATTACTATAAAGTGCAGGAAATAATAATTTATTTGTGATCACTTTATACATGTCCTCACTACCTGGGGACACCTTAACATTGGGCATCAGGTTGAACGTGTCACTTGGAGCTGAAAACTCGACTCAAAAAGGGACATTATTGCCCTCTTGCCTTCATCTCCCAACTTCTGTTTTGGCTAAACAACCAACCAGACTGGTGATCACCCAGGAATCCACTTTTCACTCCATTAGCTATCTGTTTTGAGGTGGGGAATCTGTTATTTTTAGATTCCCACTTGAAGAAAAGTGCAGCAAGTAGTACTCTGGGTTTGCATGTATCAAGAGTATTTTTCAAGTAGTAACTTTCCAGTGTAATGTGGGATCGATTTTCTCTAATCAGTGTCAGCTTCCCACTGGCCCCGGTAGGCCTCTGTTGTCCTGGAGGCCAGTGCATTTGCATGGAAGGAGCTGGGACTTTCCGCTGGTGGAACCTGGTTACAGCCAAGCAGGATGGATGATTATAAAGGAGATGGTAGCATCCCGCAGTTAGCAGAGGAAATGAGGTTAACAGGGAGATGGGGCACCTGCTCTAGGTCAGAGCCAAGACACTTGCCTCAGCCACTTCTCTGCCTCTCCACAGTCATGCTGGTGAGCAGCACTGAGATTCTTGTTTTGTTGTTGTTGTTCCTGTTTTTCCTGAAATAAAGCATGAGTACCTGAGAGCAATTCTTGATGTGAACGTTCAAAAGACATGAGCCTATTAGTTTACAGGAAGAAAAGATTTCGCTTGGGTAGCTATCAAAGGGGGAAAGAAAGGTGGTAGATCTTACTAAAAGGAAAGGTGGGCAGAGGTGTTCTTTCCAGCACCACTTGAGAGGGTCTGCATTACTGTCTTATTTGTGAAACATTCAACAAAGTCTTACTAATTATCAACTACCTGCAAGCAAAGGGCTCTGGACAATACTCACTAACTTACTTTCCAAAGTTAACTTGCACGTGTAGGCAATTAAATATTTTATCCCAAAGACGCATTAGCACATTTTCTTCTGTGTTAGATGATCACACTAGAAATTAGACAGTCTGTTTAAAAGTTTAAATTTTTTAAAGTAAAGTGAAAACAGGTTAAAAGAAAAAAGCCACAAAAGGAACGATGTTTGGATCAGGAATACAAAGAGCTGCGAGGTTATTAAAGGAAGGAAAATGGGCCCTAGCCAGTTTGGCTCAATGAATAGAGCATCAGCCTGCGGACCAAAGGTCCAGGGTTCGATTCTGGTAAAGGGCACATACCTTGGTTGCAGGTTCCTCCCCGGCCCGGGCCTTCGATAAGGACTCGTGCAGAAGGCACCAATTGAATTGTTTCTCTTACATCAATATTTCTCTGTCTTACCCTCTCACTTTCACTCTCTCTAAAAATCAATGGAAAAATATCCTTGGGTGAGGATTAAAAAATAAATAAAAAATAAAGGAAGGAAAATGCTGGGGAAACCTTTCGTGGAGAGGGCGTCAGCTTAGAGTACTGACATTTATTTAAAAAGCTTACCATCGCCCTGACCGGTTTGGCTCAGTGGATAGAGCATCGGCCTGCGGACTGAAAGGTCCCAGGTTCGATTCCAGCCAAGGGCATGTACCTTGCTTGCGGGCACATCCCCAGTGGGAGGTGTGCAAGAGGCAGCTGATTGATGTTTCTCTCTCATCGATGTTTCTAACTCTCTATCCCTCTCTCTTCCTCTCGGTAAAAAATCAATAAAATATATTAAAAAAAAAACTTACCATCAGCACTAGGTGACAAAAAGTCATAAGAGAATGGATATCAAATATCATTATTTCATGTAAATTAAGACCCCGGTGAATGTAAGGCACACCAATACTTTATGTTCCACTAAGAAAGAAGAAAAACACTGCAATAGATTATAATTATCTTCGAACACCAAGTTCAGAGATTTTAAAATATGAAAATACAGGTGTTAGAACCATAAGATATGGTCATTTAAAAATAATTTCCTAAGTAAAATTATTATGATACATTATAGGACAGAAATACTTGTTGATATTTTTAAAGAACTTTCTACTTTTTAAAAATTACACTTAATATCATCTCAGTTTATCCTCGTAACTCCAGTATTTCCAATTTACAGACAGAGGTGTTGAAACCTGGACAGGTGATCTCTGTGCAGACTTGGGAATGTACTCCAGGCCTCTGCTCCAGATCTAGGTTATTAGCAACTTCCACCCTCAAAACAGTCGATTCTCATTTTCATGGTAGTTATCTTCTCTAAAGTTGCTGTGGGCACTGAACACTGAACCATCGCTCCTAGGGAAGTGGTTGGCAAACTGCGGCTCACAAGCCACATGCGGCTCTTTGGCTCCTTGAGTGTGGCCACGAAGTTTCAATCGCACTGTACATGAGTGCCCACACGTGGTATTTTGTGGAAGAGCCACACTCAAGGGGCCGCAGTTTGCCAACCACTGTCTTAGGGCCGTGGTCGGCAAACTTGGCTTGCGAGCCACATGCGGCTCTTTGGCCCCTTGAGCGTGGCTCTTCCTAAGCCTTAGGAGTACCCTAATTAAGTTAATAACAATGTACCTACCTATATAGTTTAAGTTTAAAAAATTTGGCTCTCAAAAGAAATTTCAGTCGTTGTACTGTTGATATTTGGCTCTGTTGACTAATGAGTTTGCCGACCACTATCCTAGGGGAAATGCAGAGCTAGGTTCCTGTGAGCCTTTGGTCACAGCATTTTTATCAGCCGGGTAATACCTTATTTTATGTTTGTTTTTGTTTAGAGAGACCTTATTTAATATATAGTGTTGACTGATTAACATTGAACTCACAGCCAGCAGCACTATAACTCATGCCTGAATGAAACTGACCTGACACAGATCATCTCCGTAAGGCACAGCACAGCCTTCTTGCACTTGGCAACACTAGACGGCACTCAGCTGTACATTGGAGTACATTTTAAACAGCGCAATCACCAACAGTAAGCGCAAAAATGTGAATCATGTGGCACCGAAGAGACCATGAAAAGGACACTTGTTTGTTGTGTGAGAGCTGAAATAGGCGGAGTGTTACCTTGCTCGGCCTCAGCTGGGAATGTGTGCGTGGGCTGCTCAAACTTTCCAGTGACCTGCAAACAACCACACGAGCCCCTTGAGTGTTGATTTGACCATTAGAGAGCAGGCAAATTTGCAAATACAGAAGCCGCAAATAAAGGGGATCGCCTGCTACAACCTGGAGAACTAACCTTGGATTGCACAGTTCTGATCCTAGTAGTCCACAGCTGTCATTTTCTAAGTAAGATTCTTAAAAGTAAATCCATGTCAGCTTTGGGGTAATAGTAATTTTGCCAGAATAAAAAGCCCTTGGAGTTAATGCAGTGTGGATTCGCCAGTACCCTCCACTGCTCACACCGCCCTGCAAACTCACATGTGCCCAGAAGTGCTTGCGGAAGAATGCTCGGGCTGACTTCTGGGCCTGAGAAACACTCTGTGATCATATTTAATGTGTGTGTGTTGCGGGGGGGGGCGGTGAGGACAATGAATACATGTACATTTTTCATTGTAAAAAAATTAGAAGCTAGCCAGTGTGGCTCAGTGTCAACCTATGAAGTAGGTGGTCACGGTTTAATTCCCAGTCCAGGCACATGCCCAGGTTGCAGGCTCTATCCCCAGTGTGGGGCATGCCGGAGGCAGCTGATCAATGATTCTCTCATCATTGATGCTTCTATCTCTCCCTCACTTCTCCCCTCCTCTCTGAAATCATTAAAAATACATTTTTTTAAAAGTTAGAGCAAATGGTATGAACAGAGAATCAAGTTTTTTTACTTAGAATTTGGTAAAAGTCATCACAACTCTTGTTACAGCCGTAGGTGAGGTTGAAGGACACAGAACAACATGATGGGAAGAGAATGGATTTCAAGTCAAACCGGAGTTTGGATTTCTGCTCCTGCTCTTTGCAGGCTGTGACTTTTGGCAAATCACTTAATGATTCTGAGCCTCAGATTCCTCTTTCTGTAAAGTGAGGTGAATAATACTATAGGAATGTTGGAAGTATTGTGTTCATATGTAGCAACTAGGTCTCCCAGTGGGCACTCAGTAAATGGTGACTTTAAGAACCAGAGAGGGAAACTTGTTGCCTAGTAAGACAGAAATCTTGAGTGGTTTTCTTAGATTCTAAGTGGTATTCTTACCTTGTAAAGAGGCACCGTTCAGTTAGTTCCCCAGGTGAGGAACCTCAGATCTGTCCATACAGCATCTCTCTCCGCTGTTCTCAGTCTCTTCTCCTGTGGATTCCAGCTCAGACATACCCATCAGTGGCTCCCTCCTCTCACCCTCTGCTTTCATCGGGGCCTATCTCACAGCATGGGCTGCTGCAGTAGCCACTCAGCTCCTCTCCCAGACGCCAGGCTCTCCCACTGCTGAAAAGCCTCTAAAGGCTTCACACGTCCACGGAATCAAGCCCAGCACCCTCCGCGCGGCACGCGCAGTCCTCTGCTGCCTGGGCTTTCCCTGCCTGTCTCTGTAGACTTGAATCTCACTTCCCGCCATACACCAAGTGTCCCAGCCCCCTGGACAGTGCCATTCCTGAGGAGCCATACACTTTTTGCCTCTGGTCTCCCCTTATGCCTGCTATCCCTTCTAAGAACACAGTGTCCTTTTTCCCACTTGAGAAACTCCACCTCACCTTTCAGTATTCGGTTCAGGGGACACTCCTCTTTAACAAACCTCTCCCACGGTTCCCAGGCAAAATCAACCACTTCCCATCAAGCCTATTTCTGTTAAAGTCGGTATCAGGGGAAGGTTTTACTTTCTGTATGTGTCCCTCTCCTGATGGCCTGAAACGGGAGAGGCAGGCCATTAAGGTCCTTGAGGACAGAGACAAGTCACCTTTGTATCCCTGCTCTCTAGCCCAGTCTCAGGCATGTAGCATCCACACGTCAATTAGATTACACAGAATGTTGTCATCATCAAAAGCATAACCATGCATCTGTTGGCTGAGTAATGCTTAAAGCTCATTGTTTATTTCTAGCTATTTACAATTCAGGAGCTCATACTTTACAGCGACGATGTAAATAGGACACTCGGAGATGTTACCAGCGCAGATGGCCTGGTCGTCGAAGACCGTGAAGAATGTCGGTCTCCCTATGAAATTGCATGCGGTATATTTTGAGATCGAGTTTTGAGATTTACAAACAATTATAGAGCAAGGTAGCTTACATAACGTTTGAGGAATGAGAAGAGAAACTGTGATCGAGATTATAACACAATAATCTGCAATGAAAATCAGGCCCTTGAAACCAAAGTGCCCTTAGAACAGGCAAACAGAGAATTGCAGCAGCTCCTTGGAACAGCCGTACTTCACAGTTGTCACTCAGACTAGACAGCAGCCAAGTCAGCAGAGTCGAGTAAGGGGCCCCTCTCAGGAATACACTAGGCTCCAGTTCATGAAATAACAATAGTTTACATTAGGCAGTATGTACTGGGTGCCTTCTGCTTTACATGCATTTCAGTTAATTCATGTATGCAGTAAGTAATATCCCTTTTTTTTAGAATCCTCGAAATTTAAGTTAATTCATGTATGCAGTAAGTAATATCCCTTTTTTAAAAAAATCCTCGATATTTTCCATTGATTTGTTTTTTTAATATGTTTTTATTGATTTTAGAGAGAGGAAGGGAGAGAAACATCTATGTAAGAGAGAAACATGGTTCGGTTGCCTGCCTCCAGCACATACCCTGACTGGGGACCACACGCACAACCTGGGCATGTACCCTGACCCGGAATCGAACCAGCAACCTTCAGGTGCCTGGGAGGGCTCTCAACCAACTAACACATATTGGCCAGGGCTCCATTGATTTTTTTTATAGAGAGAGGGAGAGAGAGAGAGAAAAAAACAATCTGTTGCCTCCCGGGGATCAAACCCCCAACCTAGGTATGTGCCCTGACTAGGAATCAAGCCCGCAGTCTTTTATGATGTGTATGGGATGACGCTCAACCAACTGAGCCACCAGGCCGGGCGTAATATTCTTGTTTTACAGATGAGATAACTGAGATAACAGAGGCTAAGAGAGGTTAACCAGTTAACTGTCACAATATTTTAAATTTAATTTAAAAAGGTCCACCACTTGCATCTATAGACGCTTATGGTGTACAAATGGTTCAGTAGCTTGCCCAGGATCACACAGTTCAAAAGTGCCAGAGTCAGTTCATGAAGGGAAAAAAATAGTATCCATAATTACCTTTGGACCAATTCCCCAGCCTTTCTGTCAGTGAACTGTTATATACTAGTATTCTCTTAGACCAGCTTCTTTTTTAAAATATATGTTTATTGATTTCAGAGAGGGAGGGAGAGGGAGAGATGGAAACATCAATGATGAGAGAGAATCATTGACCGGCTGCCTCCTGCATGCCGGAGAGATGGAAACATCAATGATGAGAGAGAATCATTGACCGGCTGCCTCCTACGTGCCCCCTACCCGGGATTGAGCCCACAACCCGTGCATGTGCTCTGATTGGGAATTGAACTATGACCTCCTGGTTCATAGGTTGATGCTCAACCACTGAGCCACACCAGCTGGGTCTCTCAGACTATCTCGAAGACCCTGTCTGTGTGGGTTTAACTAACTTTCCCTGACGATGATGTAAATCATCCACCCAGCCCAGGGCATCTTCGTTGTGAGCGCAGCACATTCATCTAGGTAGCTCAGGTATTTGCAACCTGATATTGGCAACCGATTCCTCTCAGTTTGGACTTGATTGACGCAAAAGATCTTTCTACTTTGCTTTCTCCCTCCCAGGTATTTGATACTTTTCCCAGAATTGTCAAGTATACATTTTAAAATGTCACTACATAGAGGAGGAATAAAATGGTAAATGTCAATATCAGGACAGGCAGTGGGGACATTTGGGTACCTTCATAGCCTCACTTCCCGTTAGTAAGAAGTTGCTACAGTTTTGGTTCCTCATTTATTTTTTTATTCAACCTTCTAGATGGACCTGACTCTGTCAGAATGCGTGAGTGAGTGAGCCCTGCCCGATGGGGCTGCAGGGGGTGGCTTCTCCATCAGCAATGACTCGCTTAGAATTCATCATGTGCACCAGGAGACAATTAGGTGTGAAGGCCTCTGGAGCATCAGTCAGCTAGCTCCTTGGGAATCCTGTGATCTTTCGGCTGCCGTAAGCCCTGACCTGTCTCTCCTTAGAGGCCAAAGGAACAGTGTCAGGCCGTGGCTGCACAAAACCACACGGGAAGCCCTGTCCCCTCACTCCCCATCCGTGAGGGCCCCACGTCCTCACTCACAAAACCCAGTGTGTCCACAGAGCTGTCGGTAACAGAACAAAAGGGCAAGAGGACCGCGGGTTTTCCACCGCTCCTGCTCGGTGCCCTGTGTGCCCCGGGCAGGCAGCATGGGGTAGCTGTGGTCAGGATGGTTCTTCCCCCTTTCCTCTCTGCTTTAAGAGACACAACTACCTCCACTTTCCAGGCTGACTGGTTTATTTTATTTTTTTTTCCACAGAAAACATTTCACTTGATTTTATAGCTTCCCTGTGTAAATCTAGGCAACTCTCCTAAGAGCCCTCCATCGGGGGTGATGTCCCAGATCCGTGAGGGCAGGGGCCCTGGGGAGAGGGTCCTGTGGCCTCTGCCTCCTGAGGACCAGGGCTGGGAGTTTGCCATGGGGGGCAAAGGGGCGGGCGGGGCTGCTCCGGGGCCCGGGCCGTGGTTATTTCCGGTTTTTAGCAGTTGGCTCAATCTAAGCCTTATCTTCCTGGCCTTCAGCCTTGTGCCAGGCACCAATCAACAGGACCCACTCGCCTAAGGGGAGCCCCTTAAGTGCAACATGTCTGAAGCAGCTGACCTGGCTCATAGCTCTTCGCACTGCTGCCCAAATACTAGTATTTGGGGTGTACAGAATGGGAGAGTCGACCTCCGAGCCCTTCCAGGGCCCGTGATCAGCACTGAGGGTAACAGAGCCAAGGAATGGAGACATCCCTCAAACAACTTTCAGATTCTTCTAATACATGCCCACTGTAGAAATTGTTTAAAACTGATGTTTGCAAGCGCGATAAAGGATGAATGTAATAGCTACACGAATCCTGCTACTAAAATATAATCATGGTTAATAATTATTAACACTTTGGCTTATTTCTTTCCAGTCTCTTTCTCTAGACACATAATTACTTTAACAAGGTGGAAGTCATACTGAATACTCAGAATTTTATTTTATTAGATGTATTAGGGCAATATTGATTAATAAGATTATATGAGCTTTGAGTGTACAATTCTGTGATACATCATCTGTTTATTGCATCATGTGCTCACCACCCAAAGTCTAGTCTCCTGCTATAACCATACATTTGACTCCCTTCTGACCCTCTCCAACCTCCCCCCAGCCCTCTTTGCCTCTGGGAGCACCACACTGTTGTCCGTGTTCATGCATTTGTTGGTTTGTTGCTTTCTGTTTTTATTCCACATATGAGTGAAATCACATGGTTCTTGTCCTTTTCTGTCAGACTTATTTTGCTTAGAATGATACTCACAGGATCCATCCTATTGTTCCAATGGCAGGATTTCAAATATGAGTAAGGGATCAAAAGAAGTTTCCATTCAAATCCTAATCCATTCATCAGTATTGACAAATTTTACTGAAACTTTCAAACTAAATCCTGTACCTTGCCCGTGTTACTTGGCAAAGCAGTGACATCTGTCCAGTTGCGTTCGATTCTAACCACAAGCGATGAGGACAGAGTGCTGCTCCTGGGGTGCTCCCGCTCAGCCTGTGCAGAGCAGGCTTCCACACAGTGAGTCAAGTGGATCCCAAAGGAGGCTCCCAGTCAGTGAAAACCAGAACTCAGACACAAACCTGTGTTCTGCCTCCATTCGCTTCTCCAGTCTGCTGCTTTTTCTCCCGTAATTAATGCCCATTGCAAGAGATGGGTTCTCACTCACTATGGAATCCGTTAAGTGGATTAGACTTTGAATAGGCAGGTGACATTGTGGGTACTTGACTGGTCTTATTAAACTTTGGTTTAAGGAAAGTCCTACTTCAGACTTGGCCAGGTACGCCTTCTTTTTGTTGACTTTTGAAGAATATATTTAAATGATGATTCAAGAGTGGCCTGTGACACAGGGCTGTAAGGCAGCAGCCTATAAAGATGGTTATTTAAGAAAATAATTTTTCGGCAAGAAGAAAAATTTCCTAACCCACTCCTACTTCCTGTCATTCAAATTCTTCAAAGGGTGTTGATGGGGTTTTTGATTTGTAATGTCAATGTGATATTGCCTAAAAATCCCAAAGCTGTTAGCAGTGGATAAAGATGGTCATTTCTGGGCTGTAAGGCAGCAGCCTATAAAGATGGTTATTTAAGAAAATAATTTTTCGGCAAGAAGAAAAATTTCCTAACCCACTCCTACTTCCTGTCATTCAAATTCTTCAAAGGGTGTTGATGGGGTTTTTGATTAATAATGTCAATGTGATATTGCCTAAAAATCCCAAAGCTGTTAGCAGTGGATAAAGATGGTCATTTCTGTTTGCTTTCTTTAAAAAAAAAAAAAGGTGGTGAGAAAAAGTAAAGAAAGCCCAGTAGTGGTACTTTAAAATTGGGGCTTAGGTTAAATATTTCTTATTTTCTTTAATGTGACAAAATCATCTTAAGAAAACACACAGCTAAGACACAGTGGCAATAATTCGTATAAATTAGGCTATTACCTGAGCTATCAAGGCCGTTAAAAACAATTACATACTTAGTACTCCTGAAAGGCTTCTGAGATAAATCTTAAGATGTAGGAATTGCTTATGCAATGCTACAAAAAATGCCGGGCTCTATGTTGGATTACTGTCTGGTCAGTTTTATTGTAATTACTCAGTGATTCTATAAGACTAAGCCTCAAAAAAATAATGAGCAGTTAATGAACTACACAATAACCAAATCTGAATCGGGCCAGGTCAGTTGAGTTTCTTGAGAGGAGAGAGAATAGGAAACCTAATGGGAACTGTGTGGCAGGTGTAATTCCGGTTTGAAACAGGACTAAATTGCATGCCAGTCCTGCTCTCTGAAGAACTAGGTATAAATCTGTCATTAAAAAATGAGCGTTATGTTATTGATTAAAAAGTAGTAGAGTATTAGCTTCCAGTATTTTCATTTTAAAGAGCATCATTGGGCACAACTGTTACAACTTGAGTGAAAGAAGACAAATCATGTTCCTTCAGTGAGATGTTCCTTAAATTCATCTTAGATTAATTTTGACTGGAAAGTTTTCAGGGAATTGTGCTGAGCCTAAAAATTCCCCCCAAACCTTAGCATCTGTTCTGTATTCACAAATGGAAATAACTACATGTCAAATGCAAGAAGATTCTATTTCCTTTAGACCAGTGGTTCTCAACCTTCTGGCCCTTTATTTTTTTAAAAAAAAATTGTTTTATTGCTTATTCATATTAGGTAACTAACATAGCTACCTTGAAAAGTTATAAGATGGGAATAATAACAAATGAATATATATATATATATATATATGGTATATATTCCTATGTCCCTCTCCAAGCTTTGAGCTGACTTTTTTTATTTGTAGTGCTTTCTGCAAAACACAAGCATTTAGGTCCTTGTGCTGCAAAGATGCAAAGTTAACTAGTATTTTCTTAAAGAGAATTTCATAATAGTACGAGAATATAACAGACCTTAAAAGCAATATCTCCTCCTGATTTCAATAAGCTGAATTTGTGAGAGGCACAATAATGTCTTCATTTGCTAGAAAGATGTGTTCAACTATAATGCCATAACAAGTTCTGAGTTTGGCTATAAAGATAGATAAGCCTCTTATAGTGGTGTCATGCCTCTAGACACGTTCAGTACCTGCATCTGTGGCCAAACTATTGCACAAAAGGAAATTATGAGGAGTTTTAACTTGATGGGTGGAGGAGAGGGTGTGTCTCCTTGTGTGTGTGTGTGTGTGTGTGTGTGTGTGTGTGTGTGTGTGAGGTACAGCAGCTTCCTGTTCTTAGAGGTGGTACTTCATAACCCTTCTGTCCCAGGCAGATCCCTTGCAGTGGTTCTCAATTTTCTGGCCCTTTAAATACAGTTCCTCATGTTGTGACCCAACCATAAAATTATTTTCGTTGCTACTTCATAACTGTAATGTTGCTACTGTTATGAATCGTAATGTAAATATCTTATATGCAGGATGGTCTTAGGTGACCCCTGTGAAAGGGTCGTTCGACCGCCAAAGGGGTCGTGACCCACAGGTTGAGAACTGCTGCTTTAGACCGTCTTTTTTTTTTTTTTTACAAGTTTATGTCAAAAGTCTTTTTAGACCTTAAAAGTGTTTTGTTTCCTTGTGGCAGGATAGCTAATGTATAATCATTGCAATTTCTCCCACCAGTGCCCTGCCAGACTGTTCTAGATTACTTGAAGACGGTGCTACAGCATCACAACCAACTCATGATCCCACAGCCAGTTGAGCAGCCCTCCGAGGTAGGTCTCCATTTGTAATAAGGTAAATGTTGTTCCATTGAGAATTTCCTTAAAATGAAGCGTCTTGATGGCTTACCCACATATCCCAGAACAGGTTGGCTAACAAAATACATTTCTGACTCGCTGAGGCTTAGGCATCTACCACCTGTGAGGATGTAGCCTGTGGCAAAAGATGATGCATGTATTTAACTCCCAAAGAGTCCATCTGTATGCTGGGGGCAATAAGAGAGAAATAGCCGTTTAAATAATGTGGGAAGTTTTCCCACCATTCTTTTGGCACAGAGGGGACTGGAGATGGGAGTCACCACCTGTCATTCCTCAGGCAGAGCCAGGGTTCCAGAATGCCTCTTTCTGTGAGACCGAACCCAAGCTGAGGTTCTCCAGTGTTTAGATAGATATTTCCCGAACATTAGGGCCCCTGAACGTGAGCATTTTGTTCCTCTGGACCTCAGTGGAAGAAACCACGGTCTCTTCACCGTGTAGGAGAAGCGGTCTGTTGTGATGGGAATGGCTGTACCTGTTAAACCAGTACATTTGTACAGGATCTAAGGCTCAGTTTTCTGGGTGTGTGATTTTCACCTTAGGGACCTCAGAACCTGAATCCAGTGGGAGAAGCCACTGCACTGTACCTTCCGGGGTTACCAGTGTCTAGGATTGATAACAGTAGGTTGCAGTAGCTCAGTTTTTCCATTTGGCAGGGTGAGTTGTCCAAGTTAGTAACAGTACGTTGTTGACCCACTCTGTCATCTCGTGGTCATACATCCATTGGCATTCCCCGCGTCCAGTTAAATAATATGAAAGTACTATCCCTGTGCTTACCACTTAGTAGATCCTGCCGCACACCTGTTCCCACCTGACCCCTGTGCCTCTCTGCTGAAGAAATACAAGGCCACACGGTTGTCCAGTTCCCCACGCTGTGAGAGACGGATGAAAAGGGTGGAGTCATCTTGTGCAGACTGAGACTCAGTGCCCTGTGACCTGAGATGCTCCCTTCCCCTGAAATTTGGAGGAGGGCTTTCAAAGGCCTGGTCCTTTGCGGCAGCCACAGCCTATCCTTGGTCCCACCACACCCCATCTCAAATTCAGCAAGATAGTCAGATACCCTAGTTGAGTTCCGTGTACTGACTTCTGCCACACTTACATCAGCCTTCGCGCACACCCCACAGCCCCATCGAGGGCAGTGCCCTTGCCAGTGCCGGCTGGTCCACGTCTCGTTTACCCAGCGCCGCCGCCTCCTTCTAAGACCTGGTGCTAGCCTTTATGCTTTGTCTTGGGTACTGATTTCTCTCTTGTTTCTGGGTCATTCTCCTGAGTATCAAACACACTCAAGTCTTCCCACCCTGAAAATAAGCCTTCCTTTTCTTCGTCCTTCTCTCCACCAATTATTATCTTTTCTTTTTCCTTCCATCACCCAAAGAATCCTCTGTCAGCACCTTCATTCTGCACCACAGCACATCTCCCTCCTCGAAGCCTAGGCCCGATCTCATCCCCATTAGCCTCCCTAGTGCCTGCCATTGAAAGCACTTGCCAAATGGTGACCTCATTTTCTAAAAGTGATTAAACATTCAAAAGATGGGTCTCTGTTCGTCATCTCCACCCTCTGAATTTCCACTTGCTCTCCCACCACCTGGAGTCTGTCTCCAGCTCCACTCTGTGTCAGAATGCCCTATAAGAAGCCTCAGAACGGTCCCATTGTCCAGTCCAGGGCCCTTTCTCAGCCTTCGTCACCCCCAGAACTTCACCCTCCTCCATGATCTCTGCGGCCTCCACGCCAGGACATTCTTCTGGTTCCCAGCCTTTTCCATCTGGTGTTCACCAGAGTTTCATCTTGCATTGTTCTCTCTTTTTAAAAAAATTTTACTTTCTTTTTTTAATATATTTTTTGTTAATTTCAGAGGGGGGGGAGAGAAAGAGAGAGAGAGAGAGAGAGAGAGAGAAAGAGAGAGAGAGAGAGAGAGAGAAAGAAAGAAAAAGAAGAAAAAATATCAGTAATGGGAAAGAATCATTGATTAGCTGCCTCCTGCACGCCCCACACTGGGGATCAAGCCCACAACCCAGGCCTGTGCCCTGACAGGGAATCGAACTGTGACCACCTGGTTCATAGGTCAACGCTCACCCACTGAGCCAGGCAGCCGGGTCTGCATCATTCTCTTGCTCTCCACGCCCTTTCCTGGTCGGTCATGTCCTCTCACTCTCTCTCTGAACATCAGCCTCCTGTAGGTTAATGAGTCCCTAATCCAGCTCCAAACCACCAGTCTCCAGGCCTCAACTCTGGACCAGGGGGTCCAGAGCCTGACCAGCAGTGGAATGCCATGCACCCCGAACTCAAGACACCTTTGAATGCCCATCTGGACTCCTGTTTTATCTACAAGAAAAGCAGCACTGCCTGGCCGGTGTGGCTCAGTGGTTGAGGGTCGACCTGTGAAGTAGAAAGTCACAGTCAGGGCACGTGACCCAGGTCGCAGGCTCGATCCCCAGTAGGGGACATGCAGGAGGCAGCGGATCAGTGATTCTCTCTCATTATTGATATTTCTATTTCTCTCTCCCTCTCCCTTCCTCTCTGAAATCAACAAAAATATATTTTAAAAAATTTAACAAGGCACCAACCCCAGGCAGAAATTTCTGAGGCATCACTGACTCTCCTCGTCCTCATTCCTGGCATCCACGTGTTTGACAGCCATGTTGAATAGTCTCTCATCTTGTCTCTGGTTCACGCTCATCACTTTTCACCTGGGCTGTGACAGTAGATTCTGTCTTCTCCATTTTCCACACTGAACTTACTTTTCTAAAGTGTGGATACAAAATGAGTGTCACATACTGGATTGCTCCTTAGGACAGGGCCCACGGTTTCCTAGCGTAACATTTCTATTATACAAAAAGCACATCTGAAAAGCTTGCTTTCTCCAGGAAGCTCTCCCTGATTGCCAGACCCTCTCTGCTCACCAGGACATTGTTTATAAGATGAATTCTGCACTTACTGAAAAGTCAGCGTCCACCTGAGTCTTCCATTTGGTTGAGTCTATGAAGACATAGAGCACTCACTGTTCATCTTGGTTTTTTCAAAGTTGTCTCAACAGTAGGTCAGACTTTAATAACCTGTTGGTGGCGAGTTGAGGAGGGTATGCGATCAGAATTCTATGGAAACATAAAAGTAGGGAAAATGCCTACATTTCCTCTGCATAGGACTATTAAACTTGACCCATCATCATTACTACTATATTATTTTTATTGTCATGTCAGACATATGAGCATTTTCTCATTGGTATTATTTACTACATTTTATTTCTATTAACCATGTACGGTAAATCTCATCCACAACACAGAGCTTTCTGAGTTGTTTTAAGCTGTAAATTACTTTCTTTTTCTTTCTTAAGAAAACTGCCTCCAGATGCTATTTCTGTATTTTATGAGTGCTACATTTCATGGAAAAGTGTCTGAGTATATTTTGTAAGGATTTGAGAAAGCTCCTTCCCCGTATTGTCGCTCCCTAATCTCAAGTACCGCCCGTCTTGAAATAGACTCAACTCTGGCCCGAGAGATGAACTCTGAAATCGGGGGCAGGGTTCCCAGCTCTGCCTTTTGGCTTAGGAGACCTTGGGAAAGGACTCAACCTCCTTGGCCAAACAGCTGTGGGAATCCTAGCTTGTCGGATGAGCTCACACACCCAAGGGAAAGCCCTTTTAAAACTTGTGCAGTGTTGAATGACCACAAGGTTTAAAACTAGCTGCACGGTCTCCTTTTCCCAGGCTGACAGGTGCTTACAGGGGCCGTACCTGAGAAGCTGGTTTTCGCTTAAGGAAGGTGGGAGTCCTCTGTCTTCATCGTCCTTTTCAATGGCCCTCTGACTTTGATGGTCTCCTTAAAGTTCTTTAACTTTGCCAGTTTATTAGAGTCAGAAGCTCTTCAAGTGTCCCAATGCCGCAGGGATTAAAAACAAGGCAAGAAGCCTGCATTGCAGCGCATTACTGTCTGCCATGTGCTGGTGGCGGTGGAGTACACTGCTTCGTCAGTCACAGATGTTCATCGCACCTGCTCTCCCGTGCACTGTTCTCGGCCCTGGAAGAAGACACAGACGAAAGCAGATAATCATCGCAGCCCCCGTGGGCTTATCTCCTGGTGGGAGATTGGTGGACTCCTCCCCACAGACCTGCAGGCTGGGATTGTTATCCTTATTGGGACAGAAGACAGCTTACGTTTAGAGAACTTGTCACCTGGCCGGGGCCTGCACCAGAGCCCACCGCTGTGCTTGCACCGGCATCTCGGCCTGTGGCCAGGGGTACAGAGTGCATGTGGCAGCCTCGGGCTGCTCACCCGTGGCTCGATACATGGTGACGGTTATTAGGGAGGCTCTTCCACAGGAACGCTTTTGACACAGTCCGTGGTCTGAGGCAGCGAGCCCTGGGTCCCACCTTCCCCAGGCCCCAGTGGGCTGCGCTCTGGGCTGAGGGGTCAGCCAGTCAGAACCCTGTGACCCCTTCCCTCCCTGTGCATGGGAAGCAGTGGAATTCTCTTCCTTGCTACCTGCCTCTGTCTCCTCCCGGACATACCCTCCGACCCTTATCTTTGTGAAGGGCACCCACTTCTCCTGGGAATCATCTGGACTCCCCAGGCTCCCAGACCGTGGCTCTCTGAATTGCCTGCCTGACCCCCTTGATTCTACATCTTTCATGCTGGCTGCTGCATCTACACTGCCACAGACTCGAATCATTCCTCCATCTCACCTCCCCCATGAGACAGCAGCCTCGGCTGAGGTGCCCTTTGGGACTCTGGGCTCCTGCCCATCACTTGGTCATTTGTGGTAGTACACAGAGCCAGGGTTGATTTATGCTCCCAAATACTCGTATCTTAAACCTTAAACCTATGATAACTTAGTTAATTCCTTCCATTTTATGGTTAGGGAAACTTGGATCCAACAAGTTGAAGTAATAACTTGCTCAAGAAACACAAGTAAGACCCGGAGCCAAGATTGAATTAAAGCCCAAATGGAACCCTGGACAGTGTTGCTAAGTGGTTAGAGCGTCAGCACGTGGCCTGTGGGTTCAGTTCTCGGTCAAGGGCACATGGCTGAGTTGCAGGTCTGTTCCCTGCCCCCCAATCAGGGCACGTGCGAGAGGCAACCAATTGATGTCTCTCTTAAATCAATGCCTGCGCCCTTCAACTATCTAAAAGCAATCTATATATATACAGAGCCAGGGGCCATGGCAACCAAACGGACAACCTAACAGGCTGGCAACAAGGCCAGCAGGGGAGTTAGTGAGCAACGACCAAACGACTGAGCAGCAGGCTGCGTGGGGTGACCAGGCCAGCAGGGGGTTTAGTGAGGGACGACCAAATGACTGAACAGCAGGCTGTGTGGGGCGACCAGGCCAGCGGAGTAAAAAAGTCAAACTTAACGTAATTAAGCCTCTGTAGATACAGCTATAGGAAATACAGGTGATAGAAAAACATGTTGAACAACACTACCAGGTTGTAATTAGCTAAATTCTATAGGACAAACTACCCAGTCTCATCAATCAATATTAATAAAAGAGTAATATGCTAATTAGACCAGACGTTTCCGGACAAAGCCGCAGTGACTGCGAGGGCCGGCAGTGGCAGCAGCAGCGGGGTGATGGGGGCAGTGCCTTCCCCTGATAGGCCTGGTCGCCTGCCGCAGAGGGAGGCCACACTGCGGCTTAGGCCCACTCCTCACGGGGAGCGGGACTAAGCTGTCAGTAGGACATCCCCTGAGGGCTCCCGGACTATGAGAGGCTGAGGGACCCCTCACACCTAGTGTCATGAATTTCATGCACCGAGCCTCTAGTAGAAAAATACCCTCGGGTGAGGATTAACCAAAAAAGAACAAGTTGACTTTAAATTCAAATACAAACCGTGTGCAACATCCTCCCTTAAAAAGGAAACTGAGTCACACTACTGCTCATTCACGAAAGGATGAATGCTTTGGAGATGAGTATATAATCCAGTGACGGTTTCATAGCCAAATCTGGTCGTCCCCTTCCTGTTGGTGTCTATGCCGTTTGCCCTTCTCAGCGCTTAACTGCACAGAACACTTTTTGAAATAAAACCCTAATAGACCCAAACATTGTCAAATTTATAACCTGTAGTAAATTTGCAGAGCTGTAAAATGAAATGCGTTTTCCCTTCTTTATTTGGTACACCTTAATTACTGGGGAAGGAGTACATTAAAACTGAGATCATGGGTTAATTAATTGTCCTGGACTGTAGAATTTTATGGACAGCCAGAACTAAAGTAATGGTTGTGTAGGAGCAGTTGACTAAACATGGCTTATAAATGTTACAGAAATTCCCATAATTAGTCCCACTGCAGCTATTTAGCTTGGGAATTTTATAGCAGACATAAATTACGAAGGTGAAAAGTACGAAAAATTTTGAATTGACATAGTGGCATTTGCAAAAGCTATAATTTGAAAAAAACACCTGTTTTGTACTATTATTAATTTTTTTTCAGTTTCCACAATTCCCCCTTTTTTAAATTTACTTTTTAATGTTGTTTCCACTATAATGTAATCAACGTATATCCGGTGTTAGGTGCATAAGCACAAGTGAGACCTCATGGAAATAGACCCCCAGCATCATTTCCAAAAGTGCGTCACTGCCAACCCCAGGAGGAAGGGGCCTATTTGATCACACTCTTCAAAGCCATTTCTGCATATTTTAATGGATTGAAAAGGAAAGTTACGGGTTCTCTTTAAATAGTGTTCCCTGTCATTGGATCTTGACACATTTTAACCTACCTGTTAAAATGCACGTTATAAATAGCTCCTCTTTCAAAGGTGTTCATTATACCTCATTGGCTCTTGTTATAGAAAATGCAAATGTAATTTGAAAAGTGCCCGTTCTGAGTGTGAGCAATTACGTGTGCTCTTCGATACCTGGTTCATTGTCAGCCCACAGCCACTTGGTGAGAAAGCACGTTTGCCTTTGAAATGGAGATCGCCTCGCCTCGGCTGCTGGCTGGCTGGCTGGCTAAGTGGGTAATGAGAAAATATTTCGCTTTTCCAGGGAAGCAAGCAGCTGTTGAACAACTATCCTGTCTACATAACGAGCAAGCAGTGGGACGAGGCTGTAAATTCTTCAAAGAAAGATGGGAGACGGCTCCTGCGATACCTCATCAGATTTGTTTTCACAACCGATGAGCTTAAGTACTCATGCGGCCTTGGGAAAAGGAAAAGGTCAGTGCAGTCAGGAGAGACAGGTCCCGAAAGACGCCCTCTGGATCCAGTTAAAGTAACATGCCTCCGAGGTACTGCATCCTTCCGCTCAGCGTCGCCATCTGTGATCTCATTTCACCGCATTGGCTGTGGCTCGCGTGCAAGTGTAGCCCTTCCCGTTTCTTTGGTTTTTTCCCCACTGAGATCTCATAGGCTTCATGTGGCCCATCTACTGGGTATCGACAGGTTCTCTTTAAAAGCTCCTTGTTTGCTTTAGCCTTGGTGTTCTCCCTGAACGGCACGTAACATTGCATAGCACCTCATGTTTCACGCTTTAAGTTCCGACTTGCTCTGCGGCCAGAGGAGGCCATTTCCGGCCACACTGGAGCCTTGGGACAGGCACAGAGGAAGGGAAGACGTGGAATGGTTTGTTTTAATTAGTCAAGTGGTAGGTAGAGCCCATTTTCATTTGCAGCCTGTGGCCCACCCCCTCCCCATCTAGCTTCCCTCTCAAGAATACATGCCCCCAAACTCCTTACATTTATTTAGAATTCATTTTCCTCAGTGCCTAAAGTATTACTTGGCCCTATCAAACTTTATTCTATTAGTTTCAAAAAAGTTCCTGTATTAAAAATAAAGGCAATGCTTCATCAGTATTAATAACTGGTTACTTTGCATCTGATCCACACTTGGTAAGCCAGGCAGGGGTTGAGGAGGAAGAAGCAAGAGATACACCATTCATGCAGCAGGTTCAAATAAACAGACAGACATTAGCCAGCTAGGAACATTATAGAGCCAACAAATACACCGTTCACACCTGAAAAATGTCATATTAAAAAGCTCAATGTTCACCTGGATAGGTCAGTAGTAAGTTTATTGGTTGGAAAGGTTTAACAGTGACTTACTCTGGACACGGATCAAATATTTCCTGACGAGGAAGCCACAGGGGAAAACCTGCGCACTGACCAGGCCTCGGTTATCACCCAGGACACACTCCTGCTGGGTGCCCACAGTGACTGTTAGTGTGCTAAACGCCTATGTAGTATTTGTTAGCAGCCGAGTTCCCCACGCCCATCCTGAGCATCTGATTCAACTGGTCTGGGGCGGGCATGGGGAGGCTGCATTGCTGTGCCTAGGACCTTCCTGGGTGATCCTAATGCCCATGGCCCTAGTGGCCCTTCAGAATACCACGGGCATGAATACACCCATATTAACTAGGCACAGGTGCTCCAGAGCACCCCCTGTTGGCCATTCTGGAAATTCCACTTGCTCAGAGTGGGTACGATGGAAATGTTCAGGGTCTTTCTGAGCCAACTACCCATGATGTCCTGTATTTTCCAACATCATCAGAGCTGATGGGATCCTCACCAAGAGGACCAGAGGCAGGGGCGGGCCTGGGACTCCCCTGAATGTAGGCTCCGTGTGCTACGGAAGCTGCCCTGGGGCTAAGGGACTCAGAATAAGGGGCCTCAAATCCCTTTGCAGAAATCCGTATTAAACATTTTACATGTTAACTAGCAAGTATGTGAAACAGGGATTAGCGCCAGTGCCCGTGCCCTGAGGATGCTGCCACACCCACTGCGACACTAACGCCGGCCAGGCTGCCTGAGCAGCGCTGCCTGCTCCAGCCCGTGCCCGCGTGGGGACATGACCCACAGGCCTCCACTGGAGAATGTGGGGGCACAGAATGGTAGTTGTCTGCCCAGGGCAGCTGGTTAGAGCATTTATATGTCTGTCCCAGAAGCTGCAATCCTAGGACCCTCCTGTGACCTAGATGGGATTCCCTCCCTAAAGGTTTGGGCCTGGTGACTCCCCGGGGTGGTGAACAGGATTACAGTGGCCAAGGAAGCCTCAGACCAGGGCCACTTTCAGTGATGGAAAGCAGGGAACTCGGGGAATAGAATCAGCCTGGGCTGGCCTGCTCCCAAAATGCGTCCCGTCTGTGTAACAGAATGAGCCCTACCTTTAGCTTTTAATTGCCTGTCCATTTCAGGGACAGTCCTGTCACAGCGGTAGATGGGAGCGTGAGGCGGGGGAGTGTCACAGCAGTGCGTCCTCATCCATTAGCCTCTCTTTCCTCTCGCTGATGCTTTGAGTCTCTCATTTCCTTGGGTTCATGTGAGGAGGGGATCTGAACAGATAGGGGAGTTATTTAAACAGTTGTCGAATGCTCAGTGAATACAGAAGGGACTTGAGGAGGACAGAGGAGGAATAGGAAACAGCCCCGGCTTCTGGAGCTAATAAGTAGTCCGGCTGGAGATGATTGGAGGACAGTGGTGAGATAATAAGGTGCAGATATTTGAGTCCTTGAGGTCCCAGAATACCTCCTTTCTCTGCCCAGCACTGTCATGACCTGGACTTTATAATTGCCCTTCAGTGTTTCCCAGGCTCGCACCCCAGGATAGGCTGTCAGGCTCCCAGCAGTTGCAGAGTGAGGAGCTGAATTAACAGAATGCTTTCCCCAAGGAAGGCGTCCAGGGCTGGGACTGAGGGAGGCAAGTGAGTATCTCACCTCGGGCAGAATCAAAGGGTGTGCCAAGCCAGCAACCTG
>NW_005369827.1:2890613-2900844 GCF_000412655.1 Myotis brandtii | reverse complement strand
TCTCAGCTGGAGTCCACTGGGCATAGTTCAGGGCGAGGGAGTTCGCTGGTCCAGGAACTCCAGGCATTAGCTTCTCCCCAGGGCAGATAGAGTGTAGATTTCACAAAGCAATTTCAGACCAGTCCAGTTGTACAGTAAGAACTATCGCCCCACTGAGGGAGCATTGCTGGAAAGGAAACGATGTGTAAACAGCAGGCAGGCATCCTGAACTTCCAGTCAGCTGGGCAAAAAACACAGGCGGACTTACAACTTTCCCAGAATGTTCAAAGCGTTTTACAACTGTCCCATTGAAATAGCTACGTAGGAATGATGAGGTGCCCTCACCCCCTGAGGAAACAGAAAGGGTTCATTTGGGCTCTTCTACAGGAGGCCACGTTGGTTTCATTGGGGGCTTAGCTATTTTTTATGTATTTACTCTTCCAGGCATGCTAATTGCTTTCTGGTGAAATTGAATATTTAGAGGAAACCTCATTTTAAAAATATTTGTCAGTGCATATATAGGCAATTAGAGAAATCAGTATAACCTATAACATTTTAAGAATGTGCAAAGCTCTTCTAGAAACTTAGGCCATTTCTCACTCCTTGAGATTTTGTGATTTTATTGCACTTAATCTACAAATTAGTAGCTGACTGAAGAATACCATGTGAACAATTTGCTCTGCTTCTGGAGATAGTTAACATCCTAAACATGTGAGGCAGTAACAACAGGGGTTTTGAAAATGTGACTCACTAACTTTTACCAGGCATGGCGCCTACCATGTCTTACAAATCAAGTTTACTTTCAATTTCAATAGCAAATGTTCCTTAGAAAGATCACCCTCTTGCTGACGGGACTTTACTCTTGGGCATGAGTAGGATACTTACGGTTTAATGAGTGACATCATCATGGCATTGCATTGGAGTTCTCATAAAGCTTTTCTCAAGAGCTTCTGTTAACGTATAAGCAGCCTCTTCTACCATCTTCTGAAAAAACCAGCTGTTTCTCTCTCTCTCTTTATTGTGTATATTCCCACAGAATTCATTAGGATGCACTGTACCTCCAACCCCGACTGGTGGATGCCCTCGGAGGAGCAGATAAACAAAGTGTTCAGCGATGCTGTGGGTCACGCCCGGCAGGGGCGCGCGGTGGGGACTTTCCTGCACAATGGTGGCTCGTTTTATGAAGGGATCGATCACCAGGCCTCCCAGGATGAAGTCTTCAGTAAGAATTCCCAGGATGGGTCTGGGGATTAGTGGACAAAACCTTTCCATTGCAGCAGCCGGTCCTCTCCAGAGTCGCCATTGTGACTGTCTTGTCTCCATCACTGTAGAGCCCACAGCATAGCATCTGTCAGAATGTACATCCTCACTCTTAACTCTCTTGACCTTCTGTCGCAGTTCCCAGATCGAAATCCATTTTAGGGTTGTTGGGAAAGTCTGTGCAGCCTACCACAGATTTTCAGAATACTATATTATAAAAAGTAAAGGCTACCATTGATTTTAAAAGATTACATGGTGAGGATGAGGGGGTGGAGACAAACTCCTGGTCACCTGTCTGAAATCTTCATGTAAGTTCTGCTTCCTGCGCAGAGCTGGTCCTTATGGAAGATTGGGCTGCGTTCCTGCCCACGAGGGAAGGTAGAGACATGGGTTACTATGGAACAAGCATTCTCTTTAATTCAAATAAGTCATTTTTATGTTTTCCAAAGACTTGAATTCATGCTTCTCAGCAAAGATATCAGATAGGTGACATAATATGCTGTGTCTCCATTGACAGAGCCTATTATTAAATAGAAACCAGAGAACAGAGGCCATCTCTAGACAGTGATTAGTTGAAAGTCAGCTATTTTTCTCAATTATTTTTACCAAAAAAGTCCTACCATGTTGATCAGGAAGGCACTAGATGATCTCTGGAGTTTACAGAGAGTATTAGTTTTCATTATGTCAGTCAAGAAACATCCAAAGATCCCAACCATTGTTAAATGCTTGATTTTGTAGGTTCCAATAACCTAAAGTCAGGCTCTGTTGACACAATGCCAAAGTGGCGGGTTAAACAATGAGAATTTCAGCCAGTCGTTTGGTGCACTGAAGACCAAACAAGTGGTGTGACTGATGGTATTGACTGAGTTGACCAGATGTTCTAGAATTGCGTACACACAGCTTCAAGGCCATTCTGACAACTATGCAATGGGCTTGTCTAATTTCTCTGAAACTTGAGGGTCTTTCTGTGCTCAGTTGATCTTTAGAATTTGCATAAAACTTATGTTTCTCGTTGTCACTGATGAAAATTGTTTCTTCCCAACTGTGAGTGCCTGCTTCCCCCAACATTCCCCTGAGCTGATTGGTTGAGTCTCACGTGTGAAATCAGTAGTGTCTTTGGAGCCATTTCTTACCCAGATGCTGCAGAGAGGCGAGGACCAGTTCTGAGGGCCTCGGGTTTGGACCTCAGACTGATGCCGATGCCACGTCCTTTGTAAGCAAAGGGCTGAGTGGACAGCATTGTTGAAGGCTGTTAATGTCATCTACAGACGGGACTATAAAGATTTTGGAAATTCATTTAAAGTTTATGAGCATCCATTTATAAAGTAGTTATTTTTCCCATTTTTTTCTTAAAGTAAAATAATATTCCTTTATGTTCAATAATTTGCATCAACTAAATTGCAAAGGCCTAGAAATAAGTCCGTCTTTAGCTTTTTAAATAGTTTCAACCACTGAAAAGTTTAATGTTTATAGAGATGGTCATTTGTCAGACCTGTAAAGTTGTGGGGGGGGAGAACTAATATTTTGATCCTATATTGGAAAAGTTACCTAAAATTTTGAGAGGTTTTTTTTGTTTGTTTGTTTGTTTTTAAGAAATGATAAGGGCAAATGGGATGTTGTTTATGGGAACCATGCGACTAATATTTGGCTATACAAAGGAAAAGGTACTTCTTGAGGAGTTTTAAAGGTCTAGGAAATCAATATTTTGTAAGATTCTTTGGTGACATGAAATCTTGGCCAGAAGAAAAATAACCACCATAACCTCATCTGTCAATCCATCTTCCTTTTTCTTTTTTTGCACTGGATTTTGTTATCCATACTGCTGAGTACATGTCCCCTTTCACCTCATAGCAGCAATATTTGACCACTGCTTTTGTTTTTTAGGAAGAGAGTGGAAGGGAGAGGGAGAGACAGAGAGAAACATCGATGTGAGCAAGGCACATCTATTGGTTGCCTCCTGTATGCAGCCCCACCAGGGCCAGGGAACCTGCAACCAAGGCATGTGCCTTTGACTGGAATCACACCCTGGGGCCCTGCAGTCCGCAGGCTGATGCCCTATCCACTGAGCCAAACCTGCTAGGGCTGCCCACTGCTTTTAAAAGCAATCAGCTCTTACCATTTTTCTGTAATCTTGAGAATTGCACACATCCTCACATCTCAGCATCACCTGGTGTGTGCTCACCTGTGCTGTGCTGGTCTTCGCTGATGCTGACGCTGAGAGCATGTCTGCACTCTCCATGGCCTTATGTGCCAGTGTGCTACTGATGAAGTGCTGGCCCCACTCCCGTTACCATCCGCTGAAGAAGACGCCTTGGAAGGCTCTGCTCCCCAGCCACCTGGTTGCACACAGCCTTGCTCCAAAGGCTCACCTGGTCTCTTGCCTCTCATGCCCTTTCCAGGTGAACTATTTCTGTATCAGCTGTTCTCCAATATTTCACAGATTGCAAAATGCTGGAACTTCATGTTGGCCCAGAAAGATGACTGAGCATCAGACAGCCCGTTCTGATGCCTCTCCTGGAACTAGGACCTGCTACCCCCTGCCCCTGGTCAGATGTTCTGTTATGTTCTTCACTGCCCGTGTATTCCTATTCCTTTAGCCCAGCCCACCCAGAGGCTACAGCACGCTTGGGCTATGACACAGGATCTGCTTCGATAATTCTGCTGGCTCCTTGGTCCGTGTCCCATGCCATCCTCTAGGCTTCCCCTTTAAGGCTAGTATCGTAGCTGGTTCATGGTGGTTGCCTGCGTGGGCACCTGATTTTTAAAGCAGGGCTTGCAGAGATGGCTCACCTACCTTTCTGCAGGATCAGCATGGCCACTATGTAGGACGGTTAAAAGCTCGCTGTCCCTGCTGTCAGCCTTCCCGTTGATCTCTTTGGAGGCCTGAAGATGTTGCCTGTTTTCTTGATTTAATTTTCTGCATCTTTGTCTGGAATTGGACAAAGTGTTCTCATGACAAGAAACGTCGACTCGGCTTTTAGAATCTTCCTTGAGTCGGTGGAGCATGAGTATAAAACAGATCGAGTTAACACAGCTCCGGGTGCAGCTGGGCTCCACTGCATTGGCGAGAGGGGGGCTTGCAGGCCTGGCCTGACACCGACGACGAACGTGATGTCTTTGTCAGTGACCGAGTGTGGGCCATCACCCAGCTGTCGGAAGTGCCCGTACCTTCCAACAGTGACAGCGTCTTGATGTGTCTCGAGTTTTTCCAAATTAAAACCTGTCACAAAGCGTACCTGCTTTCCCAGTGACCTGTAGTCCCGCTGGGCTCGGGATAATAGTTCAGTGTCTGGATTGGAGGACGTGGGCCAGGACCTTATGGGAACTGTAGTCTATGCGGAGTTGCTGAAGTCACATTTCTCACTGTCCCTTGGAAGGTGCACTGCTCAGAATTTTAACGGTTAACCTCAATGCCAAGTGCTTTGGAGATAAACGCTAAACATTAAAGTTCGCACCATCCCTTTCTGCCTGAAAATATTTCATCCAGCCCTCGAACCCTGGCATCCCTCTCTTGTTCCTCATGTGCACCACGGCGTTTAGGTTATTGTCACCGTCGGTGTTTCATAGGCGTCGCTAGGGACGTAGAGGATAATATTAGAGCATCTGCAGAAGATTGCCCTCACCCCCTTCGGTAGGGGGGCCAGAGGTACATGGAGCTGCTTCACAGCTGTAGATGTGGATACTTGTATAGTCTGGGTCTTGCTTAGCCCTTCCCAAGTCATAAAAACATTGACCTTAGAGATACCTTCATTAGGATTAGAGGGAGGTTTAATTATTACACTATATTTGATCTAGCTACTCCATGTGTCCAATATCAGTAGAATGGTGTCTTCAGTCCAGTAAATGTCAGATGCTTTCCCCAAATCTGGACAGTACTCCAAGCTTGGGAGTCTGCCCGTTCATGATTTCTACATTTTTCTGCCACCTTTAATGGCTTTCCCTCCCTTCTGTTGCTGTCAGAATATGGATGAAGCATCAAATAAGATGAAATGTGCACTAGTTTCAGAAAAGCAAACATAGCGTAGCCTTTATTTAGGTTCTGTCGTTTATTCTATGCTCCAGAACTTGAACCTAATACCCACTGACTACCTCCTTAGTTTTTTCTTAGATCTTAATCATTTTTTAAAAATCTCATTCTTAGGTAACTTCGTTTTTAGAAAATATTTAAATGTATAACTTCTCATTCGGTACTGTGTCATTTCACAGTACAGAGCTGTGTGATATTTGACAGCTCAGATACAAATTTTTAGAAATGTAATAGAAAATGATTTTGCACATATGGTGCAAGTCTGGCGTATGTCTGTTTAATGTGGCAACACTTAACCAAAACTGCCTGGCAAAACATGTCAAACGGAATGCTTGAGTCAGAATTCTAATGTAAATGTGTCTAAACAGCAGTGTGTATCATTATGATATATTTTTGTAAACATGCTTCTTGCAGTGGTATAAGTACTGGATAAAAATAACCACTTTGCTTAGAATAATTAGGAAAATGTCACCCAGCTGATGGCCCTCTTGCATTGTCAGCCAGTGGCACTGGCTCTTCTATTTGTGTTGATTTTTAGAGGAGAATGAGGAATTGATACCAGACAACGTGGAGTGCAAAAATAATAACCCATCCATATTTGCCTCCTTATATGTAAAATTTAAAGTTGTAACATATATTTGCAAGTGAGAGACCATTTTTACCCTCCACTGTATATTCATTTGTAAAAGATATTGAAAGGAAGGACTTTGCTCATCTAATGACTAGCTTGATCAGTTTGGCTATTAAAACCTCTAAATTACCAATATTTGTGGTAAAAGTGACCAGTTTAATTTTTCTCGTGACCATCCATAGCTGGTAATATAAGGGCTAGATTTTCATTGAATCACACTTCCCCAGATTGCAATGAAAATACATTTGCTAATGAGACTTGTTCGAACACCAGTTCATTCTCAGAATAACTGCACCAGTACAAGTGGCCCCATGGGTCTTCGCCTTGTTGGAAAACTGAGGCCCATCCAAAACCGCTGACAACAACAGTAATGACTATCGCTAATGTTCATTGAGTTCTTGTGTGCCAGGTGCTTTGCTAAGGCTGTTACTGTTATCACCATTTTATTGATAAGGACACTGCCTGGGATGCTCAGCTAATAAAAGGATCAATTTGGGCTCATTAAGCAGAATGCCTAGTTCAGTTTTCCCCGTAGTCAAAGTTCTCAAAGCCCAACCCTTTGGAATGGATTTGTTCTTTTATTTATGCCATTGAGGGAAAGTTGATATGTGTTATTATTTAAAAACCAGCTTTTAAAGTCCGTTGACGCTTAAGTAGGAGCACATAACCATATATCCTCTGGGAACTGCCAAGGTTTCTGCATAAGGATTCACTCACTTAAGATCCTGTGATGAAGAGTAAAAAGTCTTTTTAAAAAGTAGTGAATAAATTTAAATCTTTTATTTGTTCAGATTTATTCTATACTTTCCCAGTATAAAAATGCAGGGATATAAGAGCAAAAATTCAAACTGAGCGAAGTGATATTTTCTAGATGTTAGAAACGGCATCAGTTAGCCAATGTTCCATTTGCTTCTCACATGTGTTGTAGCCTTAGAATTGGTGAGTCTGGTTGGAAAAGAGGGTTTTAATTTTTGATGTCACTGTGAAAACTGTTGTGAAGTTTTTGTAGGGAAATACAGTAACCTGTTGATTCTTTCCTGTGGTTGTGGCTTTAACATCTCTGTCTGTGTTTAAGTTCAAGAGCATGTCAAGGCCAGGAAGGCATGGCTTGTGTTTCTTGGAAACAGGGCATGCCACACCCAGAGATGGGTCCTGAAACGTTCCAAGTCTCTGGCCCGGCCTGCCCCTGCCCCGTTTAAGCATTGCCTTTATGTCTCTCCTCTGGAACTTCATGTAGCAGCCTGGCACTGGGGCCAACTTGCCTTTACTCTGTTTTCTATGATGAACACTTGTGGAGAAACTGTGACAGATCCATTGATCCTGATATTTTTATTGTTGGAGTCTTGGTTGATTCTCTATGAATCACTTCTATTTGATTGTACTGTGTAGAGTTAATGCCCACTAGGGACAAGTTAATAAAACTATAAATGCATAGTGTAATATAGAATAGCAAGATTTTTTTGTGAACAATTTATATAGAAGAGTAAGTTGTTTTTTAAGTGTTAGGCGCATTTCTTTTAGGAACTTAAAATGTTATAAGAGTTTTTTAAGCATTTAATATTTTTAATTATAAGAAACATTTGTTACTAGAGCCAGTTATTTCAGGTGTTCTAATTGGAGTATTGATTTTATTACCTCATATACCTCTAGAATGCCACATGTTCTGTTGGAGATAAAATTGCACAATAAATGTCAAGTCTCTGTTAAGTGTTTTAACTTGCTTTTTTTTTGTATCTTTCTTCAATTCTTTGAAGTCACTTTTATGGGGTTTTTTGAAAAGAGAACGTTTTTCTCCCTGATGCTAAGGCTTTTCTCCTTATCTCTGAATGCCAAGAAAATGTTAAATACTTAATACCCAAGTAAAAGCTCTCAGTTATGTCAGGGAACTGACCAAAAATCATCCAAAAAATTCCATGTTATCCAGTGAATGGAAGGGACAACCAGTGATGATCTATCTAGGAGTGAGACGGAATCCAAGATTTCCTTCCAGTATTTTGTACATTCACACCTCAAACACATCTTTCCTACTCACAGTATCTTTCAATCAGGAGGGGGCAAAAACCCTGCAGCTGCTACTCATGACCTTGAACAATGAACAGATGCTGATTATATATGGCTTTTATTTAATTAGTTAATTAATTTACTTTATTTTTAATCCTCACCCAAGGACATGCTTAGAGGAAAGGGGGAGAGAGACAAAAACATTGATATGAGAGAGAAACCTGGATCTGTTGCCTTCCAAACACTCCCCAACCAGGGATCAAACCCACAACCCGGGTATGGCTGTGTTTAAGTTCAGGAGTTGAACTGGCAACCTTTTGGTGCACAGGGCAACGCTCAACCAACTGAGCCACTCCAGATAGGATGCTTCTGGTTTTTAAATAGTGATCTGAGTACAAAAGCCAAGTAGCTATAGCTAAAGTGGCATGATTGTGTCTTCTCACTTTGAGTTATTGCATAAAATACAAATCTGACATATCAACTACTATAGAACAGCATTGAAGTATTGTTTCATAAGTCAGACTAAGTGAACACTAAGATAAAACACATTGTTTCAGCCCTAACCAGTTTCGCTCAGTGGATAGAGCATCGGCCTGCAGACTGAAGGGTCCCAGATTCGATTCCAGTCAAGGGCGTGTACCTTGGTTGCGGGCACATCCCCAGTAGGGGGTGTACAGGAAGCAGCTGATCGATGTTTCTCTCTCATCGATGTTCCTAACTCTCTATCCCTCTCCCTTCCTCTCTGTAAAAAAATCAATAAAATATATATATTTTTAAAAACACACATTGTTTTATTTTAGGGAAAATATAAAGATGTTTTGCACTAGAAGATGCAATGTTTTAACCCATAGTTTTGAATGGAAGAGCAAGAATTTAGTCCAAATAATCTGAGTTTGAATTGGGACCACAATTAAAATTATTTTATTCTAAAACTATAAAAGGATTAAATGACTTGGGATTTTGGATGTTTTGTGGCAGGTTGCACAAGGTAAAGCTATAGATCAAAAATGTATTAGGAACAAATTCTGCAGGATACAAGATCAATATATAAAAATTAATTGTATTTCTAGACACTAGCAATAAGTAACTAAGAAAACAATTTAATTTTCAATAACATTGGAAAGAATAAAATATTTAGAAATAAACTTAACAAAATAAGGGCCAGGCTCTGTATACCGTGAAGACTACATCAGAAGAAGAAAATTTAAAAGATCTAAAAATAATGGCAAGACATCCCATGATAAAGGAGTGGAAGAATTAACATTGTTAAGGTGGTAATACTCCCCAAATTGATCTACAGGTTTATTGCAGTTCCTATCCAAATCTCCGCTGACTTCTCTAGAAATTGGCAGGCTAACCAAAAATGAAAATGCAAGAAACCCAGATGGGCAACAAAAATAAAGCCTTACATTTGTAATCATTTGATTTTTAGCAAAGGTGCCTAGACAACTCAATGGGGAAAGAATGGTCCTTTTAACAAATGGTGCTGGGACAACAGGATATCCGTATCCAAAAGAATGGTGAGGCCCCCTACCTCACACCATGTACAAAAAATAACTCAAAATAGATCATAGACCTAAATGGAAGAGCTAGCATTATAAAACTAGTAAAACAAAAGTACATCTTCATGATCTTGATTTAGACAGTGGTTTGTTCAATATGACACACAAACGACAAAAGAAGGCAGTAGGTAAATTAGACTTCATCAAAATGAAAAACTTGTGCTTCAAAGAACACCACAAAAAATAAAAACCCACAGATGGGGAGAAAATACTTGCAAATCATATATCTGATAAGTGACTGGTCGGTGGCTCTACAGTAAGAGAGGAAATATGTTCTCATGTGAAGAGTCTGCTGGGAGGGAGCCAGGGAACCAATACCCCTCCTCCTCCCTGCCATCTCTGAGGCTCCACTCCAGCTGAGAGCCGCTGAAACCTGGGGCAGGAGCACCCATTGATGTCCATACAGGTGAGCCCACTCGCTCATGAACAAGGTGCGCCATTGATAATGGAGATAAGTCAGACAGTTCAAAGGTACCTCTGGTTCCACCTCATTGAACTCTAGAGTTAACTTCTTTACATAAATGACCTTAATTCTTAATAATTTGAATAGTTATCATTTATTAAGTCAGTAGGTAAGTGCTTTACTATCATTTTGCATTGAATCTTCTTAACGAGCCTATGAGGTAAATTCTAATATTACCCCCCACTCTAAAGGTGAGAAAACTGCCCTAACCTGTTTGGCTCAGTGGATAGAGCGTCGGCCTGTGGACTCAAGGGTCCCAGGTTCGATTCCGGTCAAGGGCATGTGCCTTGGTTGCGGGCACATCCCCA
>NW_005369827.1:2869791-2890511 GCF_000412655.1 Myotis brandtii | reverse complement strand
GGCTCTCTATCCCTCTCCCTTCCTCTCTGTAAAAAATCAATAAAATATGTTTTTAAAATAAAATAAAATAAAATAAAGGTGAGAAAACTGATGCTGAGCAACAAGTTCCCAAGGTCAAGAGCTCATAGTGGTGAAGCCAAGTTACTAATCCAGGTGGGCCAACTCCAGGTGAGAATCCCATGTTTTAACTCCAGTAAAACTGATCCTCAAAGGTAAGATCTATAAGACTGAGAGGAAAAAGTTGCAACAGTGAGGCTGATAAAACAGTAACTACCTCTTAAGACTACCCAGCTCTGGCTGATCAAACTATAATTCATCTCTCAATCTGGCCTGAGAAGACTGCTGCTCAAAACCCTGGAAAAAAGTGCACGGATGAATACAGGTAGGTGCAGTTCCTGGGTGCCAGGCGAGTCTTGGTTCTGATTCGGTCCTAATGCTCCACAGAGACACAGCCTCAGTGCCTCCGCCAAGCAGTATTCTCTGCTCCTGATTTGAAGAAACATGCTTGCTTCTCTGAATGAATGAACCAATTAATGAATAAATGATAAAGTAGAATATCTTGGTCTTTGTACTTATCAATTGTCAAATTTTAATATATTGCATTCAACCATGGTTTTGAAATACAGCTTTATGATAAACATTCTCATTTCATAAAAATGTGGACCAGATTAATCCATTTTTTTTTACCATCTTTACTATTAACTATCAAAACTCATCAAGCCAAAAAGTGGCGGGGGGGGGGGGGGGGGGAGAAAGGAAAAAAAAACCTCATCAAGCCACAAGAATGTGTAAGAATACTGCTAATGAAAATGAAATATAATTAACAATAGGCTGTGTAGTGAAATAGAAGCAGGGGGGCCAGAAAATGTAACCAAAAATAAAAACATGTTTTTAGTCCTGGCCTGGAAGCTCCGTTGGTTGGTGCATTGTCCCGATACTCCGAGGTTGCAGATTCAACCCCCAGTTGGGGCACATACAAGAATCAACCAGTGACCCCCTAACCGGTTTGGCTCAGTGGATAGAGTGTCAGCCTGCGGACTCAAGGGTCCCAGGTTCGATTCGGATCAAGGGCATGTACCTTGGTTGCAGGCACATCCCCAGTAGGGGGTGTGCAGGAGGCAGCTATCGATGTTTCTAACTCTCTATCCCTCTCCCTCTCTCTCTCTGTAAAAAATCAATAAGATATTTTTTTTAAAAAAAAAGAATCAACCAGTGAATGCATAAACAAGTGGAACAGTAAATCAATGTTCATCTCTCTCTTTTCCTCTTTCTAAGATCAATAATTTTTTTAAAGATATTTTTTAAAACCCGAAGTCCATTTTCCAGCAGTGAGATTTAAAACCGACACTCTTCACTCTCCACAGATTCCAGGAAGAAATCCAGGCTCTGTCTAGATGTGAGGAACAGGGATATGAAAACGTCTCCTAGTCTGTCTCATATTTTATGCCAATTATGATTTTTTTTTCTCCTTCCTGGCAACACAGAAGCATTTTTAATTCAATTGAAAAAAAACATAATTGTGTTTAATTGTGGCTTTTGTTGTGTTTTCTATTAACACTTTGTGCTAAATAATTATCCTTTACGTTTCTGGTGTATTTTTGGACAGACTGCTTTTTCTGTGACTGCAGAAGAATGTCAAAGCCAAAGCTAGGCTCATGACGTGTGAAATGCATGATAGCTTTAAAATTGGTAAAGAGTGAAGAACTCTGTCACATGTCTCTGAGGATGCATACTAGGGGGAATCTCATGCATCTATAGGGAACTCTAAACATTTCTCTAGTGAAGACGTATGTAATCCTGGTGAAAAGTGTGAAGGAAGCCCATTCTTCGAAGTTTCAATCCATTCCTTCTGTGGATAGAAGGAGTTTATAGATCTCCTAATTCAGCAGGCAGTTGCCATCACGGAAAAGTAAGGCCCAGAAAATTCTCACTTGCTCAAGTTCATGCAGTTATTACCAATGTCTCAATGAATATCAAAATAATTCGGCCCCCTAGAACCACGAGGTTTTTTACAACCACTGGTCCACATTCCTTATTTGGGTGTGTCTCTCTTTTTTCCTTGGTTTCCAGGAAATTCAGCGTTAAGTTGTATCTCAGTTGATGCTTCCCTTAGCTCAACTTTTCTGATACGCATATTCTCTACCACCATAGACCATCTTTTTTCTATTCCTGTCTTTGCATTAATCTTTGAAAATTATAACAGTGCTTTATTATTATGAGTTGCCTATTTCTACCTGGAAGTAGGTGATGTATATTAGAATGCTTCCTGGAACATAAATGGTGTTCAGAAACCAACCTGAGAAATCAGACATCTCCTTCGCCCCTCTCTGTCGTCTACTCCCCACATCCCCACACCAACAAAAACATTTAAAACTTCCAAATTATGCACCTAGAGTCTATCTTCACAACCTTGTTGTCACTGGATCTCCAGGGTTCTGTCCCCTCTGTCTACAGTGAAGATAAAAATCTGACGGATAAAGAAAAAGTAAGGGTTTTGCCTGGAGGGAAGTCATGAGACGCCCAGGCTCCTGACCACTCCCTCTCTGGGGTCCTAGGTAGGAGCCATTAAGCAGAACTGGCTCTGAACACATATCTGTTGTCTGACAAAGAGTTGGAAGGGGAGGTAATTTAAGAAGCAACGATGGTTTAAATCACAGAGGCCTCAGGGTTCACTTGTTACTGCAGCATAACTTAGTCTATCTTGACTTATTAAAAGAGTGATTCTAACTCGTTTGGGTAAAAAAGACCATTCTGAGAATCTCATAAAAACGAGGGACTCTGTCCCTAGATGAGCATGGACTCAGGATTTCCCAGGAAATTTCAAGGACTTCTTGAATCCCCTAAAGCTTGTCCATGGTCCCCATGTTAGGAACTCCTAGTCGGGAACCTTATTCTCTGCTCAGAATCACTTTTTCCCTGCCAGTTTATCTTGCACTTTGTT
The DNA here is from genome assembly GCF_000412655.1 of Myotis brandtii. Classification (NCBI taxonomy): domain Eukaryota; kingdom Metazoa; phylum Chordata; class Mammalia; order Chiroptera; family Vespertilionidae; genus Myotis; species Myotis brandtii. The sequence goes on along the minus strand of NW_005369827.1, from coordinate 2,887,570 downwards.
TCTTCTTCTTACAGCACTTGTTGGCTGCATTGAAAGGCTTTGGAGTAAAATATACTGATACTGCTGTAAAATGTTAAATGAATTGCTCAAACTATTAGTCTAGAAAGAGAGTATTAGAAAGGCAAACAGATGAGCCTGTTCCCAAAGTGAAAATTCCACTCGTAAAAAAAGCATTGTGCTACGATTATTATTGAGGCAAAGCAGCTTCACTCCCCAAAATACCCTAACCATTAATGCATGCACTTCTCAAAACTATCCAAGCCTTAGTCCGATGGGTGCTCTAATATTAAAAACTTTATGGTGTAACTTCCCTGGCCAGATGCATAATATGGAACAACTGCTTAGCTGGTTATAGTGTCTCCCTTCCTCTCTCTAAAATCAATTTAAATTTTTGTTTAAAAATGTTATGGTATACTAATAAAAATATGTACAGGGAACATTTTTTAAAAAATACATTTTAATGATTTTTTTTTACAGAGAGGAAGGGAGAGGGATAGAGAGTTAGAAACATCGATGTGCCCACAACCAAGGTACATGCCCTTGACCGGAATCAAACCTGGGACCCTTCAGTCTACAGGCCGATGCTCTATCCACTGAGCCAAACCAGACAGGGCTATACAGGGAACATTTTTAAGGACAATTATTCCGTGCTGGAAACAGTCCTTCCTGTTTTGTTAGACAGACAAGCCTGCCCATTTATTTCGAAGGCAGGACCCCCTGCAGACTGAGCCACCCATGCCATTCCCTGCGCGTTCCTGCCCTCCCCGCCCTCCCTGGTGCTCTAATCAGAAAAGCAAGGGGGGGGGGAATAAAAATAAAAAATAAGAAAAGCAAGGGGAATTGTTTGAGTGCCTTTACTGTGCAGTGTTATCTGCTCAGCACGCAGATGTTTCGATTGCCCAGGTACTAAGTGCCTTGCCGTGGAAGTACTTGCGGAGGATATTGAAAATCTGGCACTTAAAGTTGTTCCTAAAATGAAGCTACTTTTACAAACAAGTAACCAGATAAGGACCCAGTGCTTTTGCCAAGTACCTTTAAAATCATTGTTTCTTGTCTCTTCCTGTTCTGGTTCTTACCCAGCAACTAACAAAAACCAACTCTAGTTCCATCTCCCTTTTGAACTGTCAAAGCTAAACACCCATTTTATTTTATATTTCTCTTCTTTTTCCTTAAAAAATTTTTTGTAATTTTATTTATCAATTTGAGAGAGAGAGACAGAGAGAGAAACATCGATTTTTGTTGTTCCACTTATTCCTTAGTAGGTTCTTGTTTGTGCCTTGACTGGGCATCAAACCCACAACCTTGGCATATCAAGATGATGCTCTAACCAACTGAGCCACCCAGCGAGGACCTTTTTTTTTTTAAGCGTTTATTGAGTGGTTAGGAGATTTGAGGCACGATGTGAGTGGTCATTCCTGGGCCCTGCCCTTGGCTCTCCAGTTTCGTATGTCCTGGGAAAAGACGGGATATGGAGGAAGAGTGTTACGATCTTTTTCAGGAAAACACTGGGGCACCTTTCATACCAGCTGAGCTGTCTCTGGGCTCCATCCAAACAGTGGGCCCTGGTTGGAGAGAATCAGAAATAGCCCTTCTGAGAGCTGATAGTTTTGAGAAAGGGTACCTGCAGGTACCATGCCTGGCTCAGTTTCTCCCAGGACACAGTTTGTAATGAACACATGGATCTGGGTGGGTCCCTTATACTTCTTAGGTCACATAGGTTACAGCTTACCTTGCAGCTTTTTAAAAATCGTCCACACCCATTTTTAAATGGGGTGCCAAAAGTGAGGAGTTTTCTCCCGGAGTCCCATGGTTAAAGCCTGTGTTATAGCCCAAAATCCCTAGTTAAATCTTTATTCTTAAAAACCATCATTCTTTTAGTAGAGGAGAAAGGATGAGTAACTTTCCAAATAATTGCAGGCAACAGTCCTTCCTACTCAAGAGAGTACGCTAGAAATGCCTTGTGAAAAAGAAATCACTTGGGCCCAAACGTGCGAAAGTTGAAAGATTGTTTTATTACTAAACTGTATTCCTTATTGTCAACGTTGGGCTTGGTGGTTTTGTGATAGTTTCAAAGTCTTCAACATGTTTGGTAAAGGAAGAAATGGCTCTTCCCGCTGAAATTGTGGGTAGCAGGGAATAGCCACAGGCATACCCAGGAAATCTGAAAGGAAAACAAGCAACATTACCATAGTGATCATTCTCAGGGGACTCGGGGGTGGTTCCACGACTTCCCCTCCAGTTGCTCCCAGTAGGTCCTCCTGTTATCTGGCACGGCATTCTGTTGCTTTCATAGCACTATGACAATATTATCATTAAATGTGTATGCCTTGTGATACTTTTAGCTCTGTGATGTCAGGGGACAATTTTTTTCACCTTTTTATATCTTTCCTATTTTTCTGAACTTTATTTTTGAAATACAGTTTACATTCAGGATTATTTTGTACTAGTGGCCTGGTGCACAAATTCATGCACATTGAAAGGAAATTAATTAGAAGGAATATTTTAATATCCCTATTTACCCTTTCTCTATAATAGAAGTGTCAACCAAATTCACGATCAACAATGACAGATGGAAACACACGCATGTGATTGGCGCCAGTGAGAGCTTTATATGTATCGTGCATGCATGAATTAGCCTTTTATAAATACAGAATAAACTTGCTTAATTAGACCTGCTTTCTGATTTAGCTAAACTCCAGCCCAGTGAAGCACCCCAACTTCTCTTTCAGGTAATTGTCAGCAATACAGCAGTAAATATCAACACGAAGTAGATTATTATTGTAGATCACGCAGGGAGAACAAAGGGTAAAATATTTAACTGCAGCAATGTTTTACTATATTATATTTACTATTCAAAGCCCTGGCCAGGTAGTTCAGTTGGTTAGAGCATTGTCCTCGTATGCCAAGGTTTCAGGTTCGATCCCTGGTCAGGACAGATCTAAGAATGAATCAATGAATGTATAAATAAGTGGAACAACAAATTGATGTTTCTCTCCCCCCCCCCCCCTCCCTCCCTCTCTTTAATTAAAGCTAACATCTTGCTATTTTTTATTTTTTCTCATGTTTTTTGTGTTTCTTGTTTACTGCCTTGTTTTGGATTAGTTGAGTATTGATTCCATTGTATCTCTACTGTTTGCTTAGTAGCTACTCCTCTTTGTATGTGTGCATGTGTGTTGTAGAGGTTGCTCTACGTTTTACAATGTGCATCTTTAACATATCACAGTCTGCCTTGAAATGAAGTCGCATCACTTCATGAGTAGTGTAAGAATCTTACAACAGTGCACTTCCATTTCTCCCTTCCTGTCCTTGGTGCTATTGCTATCATATATTTTAATTCTACATTTTATGGGTTTTTAATTCAATTCTGTTTTGGTTGGAGAACATATTTTGTGTGATTTAAATCTTTTAAACTTTAATGATACATGTGTTATGGCCAAGCATATGGTCTTTATTGCTAAATATTTCGAGTGCATTTCTGCACTAGCCGATTTGGCTCAGTGGATGGAGTGTTGGCCCGTGGACTAAAGGGTCCCAGGTTCGGTTCCAGTCAAGGGTACTTACCTCAGTTGCAGGCTCAGTCCCTGGCCCTAGTGGGGGTGCGTGCTGGAGGCAACCAATCGATGTCTCTCTCACATCGATGTTTCTCTCTGTCTCCCCCCCTCCCTTCCACTTTATCTAAAAATAATCAATGGAAAAATATCATCATATGAGGGTTACCAAAAAAAAAGTGCATTTTTGTTTGAGGGTGGAATATACTATCCATGTCAAATAGGTCAAGTTAATTGATATCTTGTTCATAATCTACATTCCTACTTATTTTTCAGTCTATTTCTATTGATCATTGTGAGAGGGCTGTTATGTAGATTTATCTATTTCTCCTTTTAGTTCTGTCAATTTTTGCTTCATGCATTTTGAAGCTCTGTTTTTATTTATTTATTTATATTGATTTCAGGGGTGGGGGGAGAAATAGAAACATCAATGATGAGAATCATTGATTGGCCACCTTCCACACACCCCACATTGGGAATCGAGCCCACAACCCAGGCATATCCTGGACCTAGAATCGAACCGTGACCTCCTGGTTCATAGGTCGGCGCTCAACAACTGAGCCACAAATTTATTTATTTGTTTTTAAATAAATAAATCTTAGGATAGTTTTGACCTCTTGAAGAATTAGCCCCTTTATCATTATGCAATAGCATTCTTTATCCTTGGTACTACTTTTTATTCTGAAATCTACTTTGTCTGATATTAATATATCTACTCCAACTTTCTTTTGAGTGGTGTTGGTATGATATATCTCATTCCATGCTATCATGCTTGATCTATGTGAATCTTTATAATCACAGTGGATTTCTTATAGGCATCCTATAGTTGGTTCTTGCTTTATTTTTATCTAATCTGACAATCTCTGCCTTTTAATTGCAGTGTTTAGACCATTTTACATGTACTTTGATTAGTATAGTTTATTTTAAATCTACCATATTGCTATGGGTTTTCTAGTCCCATTTTTATTTCCTTTTTACTCTTTTTTGGCCTTGTTTTAGGTTGTATATTTTTATGATCCCATTTTATGTCTTTTGTAGGCTTATTGTATCTCTTTTTTTTTTCTTGTTTCTAGTGTTTGCTTTACTGGTTAAAATATATATCTTCAACTTTTCACAATCTGCCCTCAAGCAATATCATACCCCTGCATATAATAAGAACCTAATAACAGCATAGTATTTCTTCTCTGCTAGTGTCTGTGCTGTTGTTGTATACATTTCAGTTCTACATTTAAAATATACCACATAATATACTATATTATATTTTGCTTTAAACAGTAAATCATCCATTTTATCTTTTTTAGTTTTATTCATTTATTTGTATATTATTAGTCTTTTTTATTGAATTTATTGGGGTGACATTGGTTTGCAAAACAATACAGCTTTCACGTGTACAACTCAATAAAACATCATCTGCACACTGCATCATGTACCCATCACCCCAAGCAAAGTCTCTTTCCATCCCCATTTCCCCCCACTTTGCCCACTTCCTCCTACCCCCAGGCTATCACCCACTGTTGTCTGTGTCTATGGGTTATGTATATATGTTCTTTGGCTAATCCTGTAACCATCCATTAATTTTAAAAATAAGAAAACATTTTTATTATTTAATCACTTACTTCAGAGCTTTTCATTCCTTTGTGTAGGTACAGATTTTCATCTGGTTTCATTTTCCTTCTGCCTAAAGAACTTGCTTTAATGCCTCTTGTAGTCGAGGCCTCCTGGTGATTAATTCTTCAAGTTTCATAATGTCAGAAAAAATCTTTATTTCACCTTCATTTTTGTAAGATATTTTCACTGAGTATAAAATTCTAGATTGAGCATTTTTCTCTTTTAGCACTTTAAGATGCCAGTCCATTTTCTTCTGGCTTGCATAGTTTCTGATGTTACATTTCTTATATTTCTTATTTAAGTATCTCTAAGTATCTTTGTAACTATATGTCCTTTTTTCTCTGATTGCTGTAGATTATCACGTCTTCAGATTTGACTATGATGTGCCTTGGTGTGGCTTTCTTTATATTTATTGCGTTATATTTCTGCTTGGGGTGTGTTGAACTTTTTGGATCTGTGGGTTTCTTTTTTTCATTCTATTGGGAAATTTTTTCGCTCATTTCTTCAAATATATTTTCTGTCCTTACTGCTCTCTCCTCTCCTTCCGGCACTCTAATTGCATGTTCTGGAAAACAGAATAATGACTCCTCAAAGGCATCCATGCCCTAACCCCCCAGAATCTGTGAATATGTCAGGTCACATGGCAAAGGGGACCTTAAAATAGGGAGATTACCCGTGATTATCTGGGTGGGCAGTGTAATCACAAGGGTCCTTAAAAGTGAGAGAAAGAAGCGTACGAGGAAGTCAGAGTGATGAATGTGAGGACCTGACTCACTGTTGCTGGTGTTGAAAGAGATGGAGGAAGCCTCGAGTCAGATGCAGTGCCTCTAGCAGTTGGAAGAGGATTCTTCTCTGGGGCCTCCAGAAGGAAATGCATCCCCCTCACCACTGTGAGGCCCTCGTTGAACACAGAGTCTTCAGAATTATAAGGTAATGCATTTGTGTTGTCTCAAGCGGTCAATGTGTGTTAAGCTGTTATAATAGAATTGCAAACGAATACACACATATATTAGACTGCGTGATATTGTCTCACAGGTCACATGGGCTCTTTTTTTTCTGCTTGCGCTTTATTTTGGATAGTGTATGTTGCTTGAAGTTCATTAACTCTGTCTTTCTCAGTGCCCAATCTGCTGTTAATCCCATCTAATGTATTTTTCTTTTCAAATATGGTATTACTTATTTCTTGAAGTTTCCATCTGTTACAAATATATATGAATATATATATATATATATATTCATTCACATCTGTCCTTATTATGTTCATATTGTCAATGTAAAGAAGCATACAAACCTGTAGAGAATTTTTATGAGTGTATTTGAGCCAAACTGATGACATATGCCAGGGAGCAAGATTCAAAGGCTCCAGAGAATAACACTTTTGCAGTTTCTTTTATGCATCTAAAATTAAAGAGCGACTGTAAGGAAGACTGCATGAGGGTGGGAGAAAGCAAGGCAGGGATCAGATCACCGGCTACTTAAGATTCTAAACTCCTTTGAGGATGGTCGTGCTTTAGAAGGGGGTGTTAACCTAGATGCACAGAAACAATGGACAGGGCGTGCTTACGACAGAGAGAAGCCTTTTAGTAAAGCAGTTACATGCCTGGGGCGTGACTACCCTCTATGACCTGCCCAGTTAGGAATTTAGGATCATGTCACCCTGTGCGGTTACTTTCCATAGAACCCCTTTTCACCCACAGTGTTTTCATTTATGATCCCGAGCAAATCTATATTTATATAACTGTATTTAAGTTCCTGTCAGCTGATTTCTTCATCTCTATCCTTTCTGGGTCTGTATCTATTGATTGCTTTTTCTCCCAGTTAAGGGTCGTCTTTTCCTGCCAGGAATTATTGATCAGATGCTAAATATTGTGGATCCTAGGTTGTTGACCGATGGATTTTGTTGTATTATTTTACGAAGTGTTGATTTTGTTCTAGGATGGAATACTTGCAGGTCAGTTTGCTTCTTTTGAGGTTTGCATTTATGCTTTGTAGGGCGGGTCAGAGAAGCCTTTACTAACTTAACCTCACTAAGGTGTGACTCTGCCAAGGACTCTACCGAATGTTCTGCATATAAGGTTTCTCTCCCTTCTGGCTGATGGGAAAACAAACTATTCCCAGCTTTGTGTGAGCTCTGGGAATTGTTAGACCTACTGACGTCCAAGCTTTCCCAGTTTTGAGGCATTTCACCACATGTATGCACTGATCAGTACTTAACCACACTCAAGGGAATGTCTTTACAGATATGCAGAGCTTTTTCTCTGTGTACTTCCCTTCTCTCGTATACTATGCTCAACAAATTCTATCTTCCTTGAACTCCAGTTCCACCTCAGAGATCTCCAGGATGTTTGGGTTATCTTCATCTGTGCTGCAGCCTAGAAACTGCTCGAGGCAGTAAGCTGGGGCAATAGTCAAGGCCACTTCTATTTGAATTACCTTCAAGAATGATAGTAATAATATCAGTCTCTTACTAGGCATGAAACAGGATAATATTTTACATCTGGTGTCTTATTTAATCCATCTGGGGTTGGGTGATCCTGTTCTCTCCATTTAAGAAAACTGAAGCTGGGGTAAAGCAGGCCAGATACAGAAGGTCACCAGGGTGGGAAGCCCAGGTGCCCAGCAAAGGACAGTGGCTGGGTGGAACCTCACCCCCAGGGTGGCTTTTTCTCCCCTAGCATATCCCTGGTCTTGCGGTTTGGGCCCCCTGACCTTTACTCCCTAGAGACAACATTTAGGCCACAGTTGTATATCAGCTCTAGGTCCCAAAAGGCAACAAAACCAGACTAGTGACCCCATGGCTGACCTCAGGACCAGCTGCATTGAATAATGACCCCCTGCCCTGGTGCCGGTCAATCAATCAGTGGAGACCACAACCCTGAAAGGACACACCTGGAAAACTGCTGAACATTCTATTAAGATCAGCGGTTCTCAACCTGTGGGTCGCGACCCCTTTGGGGGTCGAACGACCCTTTCACAGGGGTCGCCTAAGACCATCGGAAAACACATATGTAATTACATATTGTTTTTGTGATTAATCACTATGCTTTAATTATGTTCAATTTGTAACAATGAAATCGGGGGTCACCACAACATGAGGAACTGTATTAAAGGGTCGCGGCATTAGGAAGGTTGAGAACCACTGATTAAGATCTTCCCCTGGGACCTCTCCTAAAAACTCCACCTTAAAACCATTGGGACAGAGGACCCAGCGCTCTCTCCCTCCTGGGTTCTCTCCCGTTTCCTTCCCCTCCCCCGAGGCAGGTTACCATTACCTTCCTCACTCCCAAGCAACTAGGGCCCTTCCTTTAATTCTATAACTTGTTTCCTAAGCCCATTTCTTCTAGAAATTATTTTTCCTATCTCTGTGATTTTATAAATAAACTAGAGGCCTAATGCACACAAGAGGCTCAGCCCTCGCAGCCGTGGCGACTTGCCCCAGCCCTCGTAGCCTGGCTTCGTCTGGAAGGTCGTCCGGAAGGACATCCGGAGGTCATTCAGCTGTTTGGACTAGAGGCCTGGTGCATGGGCTCGTGCACCAGTGGGTCCCTCGGCCTGGCCTGTGGGGATCAGTGGACCTCCATGCTGCTGCAGCCTGACCTTATCTGCCAGCTCATCAGGCTCCAGCCACTCCCTTTCCACGTCAATCCCACACAGCACAAAGTAATGAGGGAAGCAGCAGGTGGCTGGGGAGGAGCCCAGGCCCAGGCTGGGTGCTGCACCGCTTCCACTCATCCTGGCCCGCTGCGCCTACCGCCACTTGGGCACGCAGGGGGAGTGTCCACAGGAGAGGTTTGTACCCCTGCAGCTGCACTCGGCAGCTGTGAGCCTGGTGTCTGGTGCCATCTGTCAGCTGAGTGGCGCTCCTACTATGGGAGCGCACTGACCACTAGGGGGAAGCTCCTGCATTGAGCATCTGCCCCCTGGTGGTCAGTGTGCATCATAGCTACCAGCCGGTTGTCCAGTCATCCGGTCACTTAGGCTTTTATACTAGTACTAGAGGCCCGGTGCACAGATTCATGCATGAGTGGGGTCCCTCAGCCTGGCCTGCACCCTCTCACAATCTAGGACTGGGCCGAAACTGGCAGTCCGACATCCCCCGAGGGATGTAGCAGTGCTGAAGCAGCAGGCAGCTGGGGAGGAGCCACACCCAGGGCCAGGCGCAACTCTGCTGCCGCTCATCCCGGCCCCACTGCGCCTGCTACCACAGCTGTGCTCGCCAGCCATGAGCCTGGCTTCTGGCTGAGCGGCGCTTCCACTGTGGGAGCACACTGACCACCAGGGGGCAGTTCCTGCATTGAGCGACTGCCCCCTGGTGGTTAGTGTGCGTCATAGTGACCAGTCAACTGGTCGTTCCGGTCGTTTGGTCATAATGGTCAGTTAGGCTTTTATATATATAGATGTTCTCTTATAGTTTGGGTCTTGGCTCTGAATTCTTTCCTGGCCAGAACCCATGTACCGAGGTTGCTGATCCCAGGTGCCTTTTTTCTACAACAAAAGGACAGGAACTTATTTTAACAATGTTCATAGAATGGTAGGTCTCCTCCTACAAAATGAATTGATGATTCACAAACACAAAATAGATTTTGTTATAGTGTTCCTTTTTTTCAATCAATAACCCAGCTTACCCATCCACCATCTTCATCAGTCTTGGGTCTAACTAGGTTTGACTGCTTCCTAAAAATCAAATTTATCCTCAACAGATGAAATAGTGACATTCCATCAAACCTATTTTTACAAATGGGTCACGTATACTCTAGTTAACTCCCAAGCAGGCGTTCCAAACATATCCTGAAGATGGCAGCATTGTTAGAATAAGAGTTGAACTTTAATGTTTACTAAAAATACTATTGACATTATTTTATGGTCATACTTTGGGTACAATTCCAAATTTAGACACCCCCCCCCAATTAATTAGGTAAAAAATATTCTTTTATAAGAGAATTTATAGTGATCTTTCTTTAAATATTACAACCCTAATAACTACCTATCATGTCTTAATGTAGCCATGTCTGGCCAGTATGACTCAGTGACTGAGTGTTGACCTAAGCACAAATAAGTGGAACAACAAGTTGATATCTCTCTCTCTCTCTCTCTCTCTCTCTCTCAAAAAAAAAATCAATAAATATATTTTTTTAAAAAGAAAGTTTTTAAGAGAATAGATCTTAAAAGTTCTCATCACAAGAGGAACATTTTGTAACTAAGTATGGTGACAGGCCTTAACTAGACTTATTGTGGCCATCATTTTGCAATATATGCAAATATTAAATCATTATGCTGTACCCCTGAAACTATTATAATGTTGTATGTCCGTTATACCTCAAAAAAATAAATGAAGTAAATAACCAATAAGAAAAATTGAATTCCTTTAATCTGAAAACACTGCCAAGCTTTGAGGGGTGGTCCTGTTGCAACACTAGGCCTGTCTTCAGGACACAGCAAGGCCCTGGGCCTCAGAGAAGTGACGGTAGCTGAGACCCTCCCCCATGAGGAACGCCAGGGCTGGGCAGAAAAGAAGTCCCATGGATCAAATGAGGTGGAAACAACTATGACATATATTTCTTTCCTTCTGGAGGGCCAGACTTTTTCACATTTAGAAGAAACAGAAATTCTATATCAAATATACACTGCCCATAAAATGTTAAATTGCTTCAATCTGAGTTTAACAGCCACCTCTCCTTTCATCTCTTACTAAATCATCTAAGGCTATATCTACAATTCAATAAGAAAAATTACAATAAAAATGGGTTTTAGAGTTTTCTCAGGTTTATTTAATATCTCTACTGAGAATGGGTAACCCACAATTCAGAACTGCAGCAGGAAACAATACCTTGAAGCTACACTTAGGAGGAAACACTTTAGGCACACAGAACCACAAGAGACAGTATATACACCATTTCAAAACAGGCACGACTCTTATCCATTATGATTCTCCAGATCCTGCAGAAATGTAGCAAAGTGGAATTCACTCAATACTGAAGACTACAGACCATCTGTATCAACACTCAGGGAATGAAGATTCACGCTGAAATTCTTGTTAGAATCAGACTGGGTTAGCCTGATTGTACATACTATCCATTGAAGAGCAATGGGCATATTCTGCACATATCTGTCCCTCGTCTAGAACATGCTCCACCCCCGCTCTCTGTGTGCCCGGCCTTGAAGGGCACTTCCTGGAGGAGGCTTTCCTACCCACGCTGCCCAGGGAATTACGGGGTTGTACAGAGCCTAGTGACACAAGGCCTCAAAAAATATTTGTTGAGTGAATGTAATGATTAAAGGCTCAGTTTTTAAATTTCATTTTTCAGTCTTCTCTGACACTGTTTCACAATGACCAGTAGTGAGATCTGAGAGTATATAAACAGACTTAAGCACAACACCATGTTGAATTCCAACAGTATATGCCCCTATCACTGGGGGTGGAAATCCCTATGGGAAACTTTTGAAATCTCATGATGTTAAATTTAACCCAAGTTAAAAACAAGAAACCAGCTTATCTTCTGTCTTTTCCCTTTAAAATTTTTGGATCCTGCCTCCTTTTGAAAGGAGGCATTACAAGTAAAATTCTAATTCAAGGATTCTCACACTTTAGTTTGACACATGTTTTTAAAAATATTTTTATTGATTTCTGAGAGGAAGGGGAAGGGAGAGAAAGAGAGAAACATCAATGATGAGAGACAATCACTGATCAGCTGCCTCCTGCATGCCCCATACTGGGGATTGAGCACGCAACGCAGGCATGTGCTCTGACCGGGAATCGAACCGTGACCTCCTGGTTCATAGGTCAACACTCAACCATTCAGCCACGCCAGCTGGGCTTATTCATCCTTTCTAATTAAATTTTATTTATCAGTTTTTAGAGAGAGAGAGAGGGAGATAAACATTGATTTGTTGTTCCATATATTATGCATTCATTGGTTGATTCTTGTATGTGTCCTGAACGAGGATTGAACCCGTAACCTTGGCGTATCGAGAGGATGCATTAACCAACTGAGCTACCCCACCGGGGCTGTTCACACTTTTAACTATCCTTTTATTACAAAAGACAAACTCATTGTAGGAAATCTGTAAATAACAAGAGAAAAGAAAAGTATTCATTTTTTTAGCAATGTTAATATTTATTTATTTAGTGTAATTCCGTTCAGTCCTTTTTCTATGTGTATAAAATGGAAATTATTCGCAATATAGCCATGCATCCTGTTCTTATTTTTCCCCTAAAGAGTCTTACATGTTTTCTAAAATTAATAAAACTAGTAGTTGCTCATAAAAATGTTTTTAGAGTGCACAATAAAAATTAAAGGACATCTCCCACCCCAAACCCAAATGTAGCAGTAACAACTTGAAGTGCTAGGTGTGTATTCTTTTTTTCTATTATAAGCATTTTGCCATATTATTAAATATTCTGCACAAAATGCTCCCAAAGTCTGCATTATATTCTACCTTAAAAGTATGCCATATTTCTTTAACCATTTTCCCAGTTTTTCCTACAGAAGCAACTCTATTTCCTTAGAGTGTATTCCTAGAAGTGGAATGACTAGGTCAAAAGATACATTTTCCAGACCCTTGACGCCTACTACAAAAGTACCCTCCAGATAGGTGGCCCCAATTCACACTCCATCAGCAGCATATCAGCATGCCTATCTCACAAACTCAGTCTAAGTCTTGTTGATCTTTATACCCCTAGAGACTAGGATCATACATGAAACATTCACATATTCAACAAATAATTACTGAATGCCTACTATGTGTCAGATGCCATTCTAGCTTCTAGAGACCCAGCTCTAACGGATGTTGTGCTGTAGCAGAGATAGGGGAGAGTGAACAAGGGTAAAATTACAATATGTCAGGTACTAAGTGCTCCGGTCAAAATCAAATGAGGGAAAAATTAGAGGAAAGAGGGAGAAATACAGGGTTTGCCATTTTGTAAGGGGCAGCGAGGAAAGGCCTCACTGATCAGGTGGCTTTGGAGCAGATATTTGAAGCAGCATCCGTGCAGGTAGTGGTGGGATGAATACTTCAGGCAGTGGAAAGGCCTGGAGTTGAGCACATGCTTAGGGTGTGTGAAAAGCAGAAAGGCCAGTCTGGCTGGAACAGTGTGGGAGAGAACAGTAGGAAATGGGAAGAGAGAGAGAGAGAGGAGAGAGAGAGAGAGAAGAGAGAGCACTTTTTTAATCCTCACCCAGGATATGTTTTTATTGATTTTTTTTTAGACAGGGAGGAAGAGGGAGAGAGAGAGAGAGAGAAAGAAGAAGGAGGAGGAGGAGGAGGAGGAGGAGGAAAGGGAGGGAGGAAGGAAACTCAGGGAGGACTTGTTAGCTTCTTCAGGACTTTGTTATTCTGTGTGAGATGAAAAGCCATAGGAGGGCTCTGAGAAAAGAAATTACATGATCTGACATATTTTCAAAACATGACAAGCTGCTGTGCTGAAATAGAATGTGTGGGCTAGGATTGTGGGGGAAACCAGCTAAGAGGCTATTTTGAAAATTCAAGCAAGATAGGATGATGGCTGACATTAGATAATAATTGAGATGATGATAAATGGGTTCCAAATATACAGCAGTGAATCTTGCTCAGGTTTTGAATGTCCATTGTATAAGAAATGGAAGAGTTAGGCATGAGTCCAAGGTTTTGGGCAATTGAAATTATGAAAATACCATTTATTGGTAAGAAAAGACTGCAAGAGATTTTTTTGACAGTGAAAAAATTGGGGATTTTGCTTTTGGATATGTTGAGTTTGAAATATTAGTCATCTCCCAAATCTCAGTGGTGTTCACAACACATTGGTTGGTTGCCTTTCTGTCCCATATCTTTTCCATTAAAAAAAATCTAGGTAGAAACACAGCCCCTTTCTGAAACATACCATTCTCAGGGAAGAGGGAAAACAACTATGGCGGAATAGTGCGATAGCTCGTGAAATACCTGCTCAAACATGGCATATGCCACTTATGCTCACATTTTATTGGCCAAAGCCTGTTTCACGGCGGAGTCTACTGTCAATGGGAGGTACTGCAAGTCACATGGCAATGGGAGGATTATTCACCCGGGATGTATAGTACTCTTACATAAGGGCAGTGAATAATGGGGACAACCATATAATCTACCACCTCAGCCAAGTGGAGATGTCAAGAAGGCAACTGGATTTGAATCTAGGGTTCAAGGTTCAGGTTTCAACAATGGTTTTTGAAGTAATAGGATTGACTTACTCAGAGAAGGAATGTGGACTGAAAAGTGTAGCCCTGGGACACTCCAATGCTTGGAGGTAAGAGAAATGAGGAGGAACTTGCAAAAGGCACTGAAGAGTGGCCAGTGGGGTAGGTGGAGAACTCAGAGAGTGGAGTTCTGGAAGCCAAAGAACTCAGTGTCAAATGCTGCTAAGAGATCAAGTAAGGTGAGAATTTAAGATTGATCACTGTGCCCGGCTGGTGTGGCTCAGTGGTTGAGCACGGACTCATGGACCAAGAGGTCACCAGTTAGGTTCCCAGTCAGGGCATATGCCTGCATTGTGGGCCCGATCCCCAGCAGGAGGTGTGCTGGTATAGGAGGCAGCCAATCGATGTTGATGTTTCTCTCTCATTGATGTTTCTCTCTCTCTCTCCATCTCCCTTCTCTAAAATCAACTAAAAATATCTATAATAATAAAAGGGTAATATGGTTATTAGACTGGACACCTGAACCACCTTCCAGATGTCCGAACATCCTTCCTGACAAAGCCAGGGCCCGAGGGAAGCCGGCCCGGTCCTGGGTGCCTGCAGGCGGCCGGAGGAGGGAAGGCCCAGGACCCGGGTGCCGGAGGGAAGCTGGTGCTGGCAGCTGGGGTAAGGAAGGCCTACTCTGGCATGAATGTTCGTGCATCAGGCCTCTAATATTTATATATGATTGACCACTGTACTGAGTGGGATGGAGGTCAAGGACAGGGTGAGTGGAGATACTGACAAAAGCCTGATTGGAGTGGGCTTCTGAGAAAATGGAAGAACTACAAGTATAGACGACTCCTGTGAGTTTTGCTGTAAAGGGAAATAGGAAAGTAGTTGAAGGGTTTTTTAGTGTGTTATTGTTTTAGTCTGTTTTTCTAAGATGGCAGAAATAATAGCATGTTTATAAAAATCCAGGAATTTTGTGTCCAACCAGGGCTGGGGATGGAGCCTGCAACTGAGGTACATGCCCTTGACCAGAATTGAACCTGGGACCCTTCAGTCTGAGGGCCAACATTCTATCCACTGAGCCAAACCAGCCAGAGCCACAAATAAATTCTTTATCGGCATAGCTCAGAATACCTCCCATTCAGTGAATTCATATTAGGATCACAACATAGTCTATACTTGAAATAGCCTGGCCATCACTGGCCCATAATTACCAAGTGCTTGTTTCTGATCCAGGCAGACCTCAGTGAACCTAAGAAAGCCAGAGGTCGCAGCCAGGAGTAATTTCACTGTTCTGGTTCTCAGACGAGGGGATAATCTGGATGAGACATCCACCACCCTAGACCAGCAGGAGTGACTGGGTTGTTAACACTGCATTACCCTCCTTCTTCTAGTCTCTCTCTCTCTCTCTCTCTCTCACACACACACACACACACACCATAGTATATGGTAAGTGCTCAATAAATTTTGACATGGGCTGTCAATCCATACAAAAAGTATCATAAAGAAATTAAACCAATCCAAGCAATTCCTTGGAAATTCCAACACTATTGGTATTAGACCATCTATCACCCAATTCTTTAATGTCCTTCTAACTCACCTGACCTGCTATAGTTCCAGGAGCAATCTAGTCAATCTCCTTTAAACAGGATTACACAAAACAGAGATAATAGGATTCACGTGGCAAAAGGATTCCTTTAAATCATGATCTTTAGGTGCTTTTAAAAATACAGATTTAAAAATATTTAATTTACACAACTTCCAGGAACTTTATTTCTTACATAAAATGTGGTAAACTTGTAACTTCTCTCCTCATCATTTGGGCCCACCAGTCCTCAGTTTCATCATCATCAGGTGATGAATGGTGTGATAATGACTTAGCACCTTGCTGGAACACCATGTAAATCAACATTATCCTTCATAATCACATAATAAACATGGGTAAGAACTTCGAATGGCTCAAGAACACATTAGGGTTAACTTGTTACTTAACATTCAGAATGTTGATTGTACATTTGAATGAGAGTTGAAGTCAAGTTCAAACTATTTTGAAGATGAGAAATTTACTTGTTCTAAGTAATACTAGTTGGTAGCTTCAAGTTTTAGCCCAAGAGCTAATTATATATCAATACATTTATAAGTGCTAAGCTAGAATTTACCTTTGACTCCAATAAAAACTAGGCACTATTCTATTATACACTATAAAGATGCTCTCAAATATTAAAGAGGTTAGGATTACTTTAATCTGCCATATTAGTGCTGTGCAAAAGAACTTTCTGTAATAATGGAAATGTCCCATACCTGCCCTGTCCAACAGGTAGCCACCAGCCAGCCACATGTAGCTACTGAACAAGTGAAAATGTGCTAAAGCCACTGGGGGACTGAATTTTTAATTCTCTTTAATTAATTTAATAGCCCTATGTCACAGTGGCTACCATATTAAAGCACAGTACTACATTGTTATATCTTGATATAAAAACTTCCAGTGAACACAAAACGCTGAAAACTGGCTGTGTACAGATCCATTAATGTATATGTATTATACCATTGGTGTAGAACGGAGGAAGTATATATTACAAACTTATGGGGTGTCCTCCCAAAATGTATACACACTTTGAATAATTTTTAATTCCAATGGGCTAAATCTGAAAAGAAAGAAACATCAATTGAGCTACCAGCTGTTAAAGTGTGTATACATTTTTGGGGACACTCTATATGTTTGTGGGCATGTATACATCAAATATAAGAACACATCACAAGCGTGTAACATTAGATGCCTCGGAAAAATAAATGGGTAACTAGGGATCAAATACAATTTAAAAATTTTAATAGTCTGATTAATGCTAATTTCCACACCTTGCCCCAAATTTCTTTCCTACATGGTTCAAGTCAATGACTGGCAGTTGAACTAAATATTATCTTGTGGGTAATAAGGTGGCCTGTAAGTAATGTTTGCAAATAAATCTCCACTGTAACAGACAATTCCTTGGCTTCCATAATATCAACATCCTACCACAACCCATCCTGCCATCCCCATTGCAAGCAATCCCGGTTAGATCTGGCTAGTTGTTCTGACTACTGAAAATGCATACATTTGCTTATTTTAGAACACAATGAATATTTTGTTTCTACTTTCTATATAGTGTTACTTCTCTTGGGCTCTTCTACTCAGCAGTGACTTACAGAGCTAGACCATATGATTTCAAATCCTAACTGCTCCTTACCAGCTGAGTATCCTCAGACTCGCTGTGTATCTCAATTTCCTCATATACAAAACTGAATAAGATCCCTACTTCACAGGCTCTTTGTAAGGATTAAATGTGTTAATGCATATAAAATGGTACCTGGTATAACTAGCTAAAATTATCCTGTTGATAGCTATCCTATCTAATAATAGACAAACATGGTAATTAACCGTACCTCCGACACACTTCCCATTGGCTAATCAGGGCGATATGCAAATTAACTGCCAACCAAGATGGCAGC
>NW_005369827.1:2866191-2868798 GCF_000412655.1 Myotis brandtii | reverse complement strand
CTGAGTGCACAAATTTTTGTGCACCAGGCCTCTAGTCCTATATAATAAAAGCCTAATATGCTAAGTGTCTGGTCAGACATTCAACCAATCAAAGCATAATATGCTAATGATATGCTAAGGCCGCTCAACCGCTGACGTGCACTGACCACCAAGGGGCAGACGCTCTAACCAGTAGGTTAGCTTATTGCTGGGGTCTGGCAAATTGGGACCAAGTGAGACGGGCTGGACATGCCCTGGAGCCCTTCTGCGATGCCTTCCTGGCTGGCCAACCTCCTGTGTCCCTCCCCGGCCCTGATTGTGCACCAGTGGAGTCCCTTGGCCTGGCCTGCACCCTCTCGCAATCTGGGACCCCTTGGGGCATGCTGGAGAGCTGGTTTCGGCATGATCCCACAGGCCAGGCTGAGGGACTCCACTGGTGCACACATTCGTGCACCGGGCCTCTAGTAATAATATAAACAGGTATGTTTTTACTTTAAAATCTCATTTTAAACATCTATAGCCCTTAAAGATGAACATACAATTCTGTATTTTGCTCGTTTATCAAAATGTAATATTATCTATCACTAAAGGATATATTTTCTTAGATTTGTGCTTTAGCAAACACATGGCATCCTAATAGCAGACTAATAACATTTCTCTTTATACTGAAAACTGATTTTAGAATTAAGAATTGTTGAAGTCCTAGCCAGTTTGGCTCAGTGTGACTGAAGGGTCCCGGGCTCGATTCCAGTCAAGGGCACGTACCTCGGTTGCAGGTTACTCACTGGCCCAGGCCCTGGTTGGGACTTATGCAGGAGGCAACCAATTAATGTGTTTCTCTCACATCAATATTTCTCTCTCTCTAAAAATCAATGGAAAAATATCATTGGGTGAGGATTAAAAAAAAAAAGGGTGTTATAGTTTTGTGAAACCAGGAAACTACAATCTAACAAATATACTCAATGAATAATAAGTTCTGTTAAAAAACATAAGCATGATTTTTAAGGTAAAATGTATCCAATTACACAGTTTAGTTCTTAACACATGAGGTAAAAAAGGATTTATGTTACAAAAAAAACCCAACCATTTATTTATCAGGGGGAAAAATCCCAAACTAATAAGTGAACTGCTCTTATTTACGTAAGACATTTATTAAGAAAAAAAGCATCCTGAGGGAACAGGACCAACTTAATCTGCCAGTGAAATCAGACAACTGAAACACAATGTAATAGAAACGAAGTTTCTCTTTTTCCATAAAACCAAGTCTAGGAATTCTAGTAAACTTAAATGCAAATGTAAAGGCTGCAAGACCAATTTTCTATATAAATCCTTCCAAAGTCCCATTTCAGAGACAGGGATGAGGGAGTTAGGAGAGACAATCTCTGAATCCACATTTTACATTCAATTCTTTGCTTCACTGACTTCTGACAGTTTGGCGAATTGGAGGTCAGCAATTTTTTTTTAGTGCCAAAACTTGACAAATACAATTTGAGAAAGACAGTATAAATTCCAAATGCCTGTGCAGTTTTCTGTAGTTCCTAGCATTCTACCTCAAAAAGTTATCAGATTTAAGACATGTCATTTCCTTTATTTAGATGGTACACTTTTAGCAAAAAACATAATCCAAATTATAGGATAATTAAGGTAACACTAAAATCATATACCCAAAATTCAAGTGTTATTATGCCTTTTGTTATTCTGGGTTATGTGGGGTCTGTGTAGGATGATGTATGCAGAGATTAACTTTTCTGGGTGGGTGTGTGGGGGGGGGGGTGTGGATTTCCAATCTGATCCTAGCTCAGTTTCCTATGTCCAGAAATCTTCCTCTTTGGAACTGGATACTATTGGCCACCAATATGGTCCACTTAAAAATAGGTTTCCATCCCTCATCCTCCCTCCCTCTGCCATGGTCTCAAAAAATGTGCCGTCTTACCTAGTTCAGGACCTGATTAGAGATCCATTCTCAGCCAAAGCTGAAAACAAGCACACTTGACCTCTGATAGTTCCCAGATTTCAGGTTAGTACAGAGAGGAGTCATGGGCCCTTGACCGTCCTCTTCTGTCCAACATTATTCTTACAACTATTCTACTACAGGAGCTATTTTCCTTTAAAATATTGAGATTTGTATGTTTAAATATTCAAATGCTACGGAAGAGGACAAGACTTAAAAGAAGAAGTATTAATTTGGAAACACACACACACACACACACACACACACACACACACACACACACACGAAACCTGAATGAGATATCTTACTTTGAGACCCAAATTCCCTGGTTTTCAAATTCAAATTTGACTCTAGTTTAAAAGGAAAAAGGTCCAGAGAGGTCTTACATTTCCTAATCCTATAGAAATATTCAAATTGCTTGATATGTACTATGCTTCTTCATATCCAATTTTGCTCAAACAAACTGTAAAATACCAGTGCACAACAGCACTGAAAATAAGACAGAAACATAAGCCTTCAATTATTATTTAAGAGTAGGTATGACCTCAATCAAATCAGATTAGAAAACCAAGTATCGGGAATTGGCCTCTTTTAGGGAGTCCTAAGAAATTTGGAGTAACTTCTACACATCAATTTTTGTAGAAATTTGTGCACTCGGGGGGGGGGGTCCCTCAACC
>NW_005369827.1:2861636-2865689 GCF_000412655.1 Myotis brandtii | reverse complement strand
TGCCTGGCCAGTCTGGGTGAGGGACTGAGGGCCATTTTCAGGCTGGCCAAGCCCCCCGGCGACGGAAGCTCCTAGCCTCTCCTTTTTTTCTTTTTATTCTGGGATTTATTTACCTTCTATAATTGAAACTTTGTAGCCTTGAATGGAGCTCAGAGCCGGCTAGGGTGGGCGGGAAGCTTGGCTTCCTCCATCACTGGGACAGCCAAGCCTCCTGCTTGCTCCAGCTCCGTGGCTGCCGGCCACCATCTTGGTTGGGTTAATTTGCATATAGTCGCTCTGATTGGCTGGTGGGCGTGGCTTAAGGCATAGCAAAGTTACAGTCAATTTGCATGTTTGTCTTTTATTAGTGTAGATAGGTATGACCTCAATCAAATCAGATTAGAAAACCAAGTATCAGGAATTGGCCTCTTTTAGGGAGTCCTAAAAAATTTGGAATAACTTCTACACATCAATTTTGAGATATTTTTTAATGAGTTAAGTTATTCTTGTCTAACTATGTGAAATTTTTCAGAGTAATTTTACAAGGAGAGAAATGGATAGAATTTGGTACTTTCCCATATTGGCAGTGACATGGAAAAACAAATGGCAGGTGGAAAAGAGGAAAGAGGAAGAACACAAAGTATAGAGTGAATTATAATGGGGAAAAAAACAGTTTCAGAAAAAAATGAGTGAAGAATTTGAAACCATAAGAGCAGAGAATCAAATTGTATATATACAATAATTTTATATCTTAAAAAATAAAACTGGAATGTAATTTCATTTCAAATGTACAGCATGCAAAATGCTCTGTAATGGTAAAAATAAATGTACCACAATGTACACTTCCACAATTTTCTAGTAGATGACATTTATGGATCAAAAATTATCATTATAAACCCTTTAATCAAATGTTATTTTTTTGTTTCAGCATTACAATTTGCTTTAATTCATTAACTTCAATCTAAGTAAGTTTTAGACACTGACCTCATATAGGTAGTTAGGTCCTTATTGCAAGCACTCATTTACCCGCAAAGAGATCACACAGCCATCACTCGTGTGGACAATGCTCAGTGCTGTCTGAACCATCTAAAGTGCATACGAATTGTTCTGACGAAAGGAGACAGAGCTGTAGTTTTGCACTAGATTTTTAATTACTCAACTGTATTTCTTTTCACCTTGGTACCGTATGATCATTAGAAAGCTACTCACTGAATGTTATAGCCATATTTATGCTAACTGCCCATTTGTAACTGTGAGGAACTCAGGTTACAGACATGATACAGACTATGGTGTTATAAAAAATCAAGGACACAAGTTCTGCATAAGAGATTTACTTCTCTCCCTTTCTCTTTAAAGCAAGAAGGATCCCACAGTTAAGATTTACATAAGTATTGCCTTTTTAAATAAATTAAAAGTAAAATGTTACCTTATCTATAAAATTATAAATATTTCTAGCCCATTTTATAGAATGTCAAAATACTTATAAATGCATTATGTCCTAGTAAATACACATGATGGCACTGAGGCCAGTTAAAAAACAAAAGCAAAAAAAGTCATTACACGGCCCATGGAAACATGTAGGGTTATTTTATATCTTTTGCCATCAGAAAAATTAAACCAAATAAGAAAAAAGCAAAGGAGAAATAAGAAATTTTACAAAATGGCAACTACTATGACCTCAAAGGCTGTATTAAAATGCCTTCCTTCAATTCAGTAACCAAGGCCATTCTGGAATGAACATTTATGGATAACCAGGTTAGGAGAGTGCTCCTCTTCGTGCTCAGGGCAAAATCATAAGGTATGTAAAAATAATTTCCACATTCTGTAAAGGCAGACGGAAACGGAGTGACTTTAAAAACCACAAACCAAGATTTAGCCAGCATGTTCAGTATTGGCAGGTTTCGATGGAGTGAAGTCTTCAGTGGAAATAAAATTAATAACCCTATGGATGATTGAAGGTACAATATACTCTGACAGGCCAAAAAGAGAAATTGTGATCAATTTAAGTTAACTAAAATGTTTCCTACTAAAACATAAAAACATGATTTCCAAACCGGTTCAAATTGTAATGTGTCTCTTAGAAATAAGTAGTTTTAGTTCCGTAGTTTGTTGAATTGCCCTTTACATAAAATATTTCCTTCATCTTAAAAAAAAAGTGGCTTCTGAATGGCGTTGACTCCTTCAATGTGGGAGAGAAGGCTCAACAAACTTGTTTCCAAGGTCCCTTTGAAGTGATTCATTCCATCAAATCTATAATATCTCCAAATCAACATGTCGAACTTCAGGATTTCGTTTCTGGAAGGAAAAATCACCACCATGTTATTCAGAGCAACACAGAATCTTCTCTTTCTTGTATTCCTTTTAATCACTAAAGCCATTGAAAACATTTGGTCAAACTATTTCATTGTAGCATACTAGCAAGAGAAATTATTTGATAAGGAAAAAAATAAAACCAATAGATGAATAAATCAAACATACTATAAACGATACAGTAAGTAGTCTCACCAATATGAGTTTGTTCCCATGTGCTAAGCATTACAAAGCACTGAAAATATGCTCATTTGTGGTAAAAAGAAAATCACTGCAAAACAATAATCAGAAAAAAATACATTGATATTCATTTACTTTAGTAACAATCCATATAGTGTTGGGCCAGGCATTTTGCCAGGAAATGGAGCTATGATTATTATTTTTTAAAATATATTTTTAGTGATTTCAGAGAGGAAGGGAGGACAGATAGAAATATCAATGCTGAGATCACTGATCCGCTGCCTCCTGCACACCCCACACTAGGGATTGAGACTGCAACCTGGGCATGTGCCCTTGACGAATCGAACCCGGGACCCTTCAGTCCACAGGTCGACGCTCTATCTTCTGAGCCAAACCGGCTAGGGCTGGAGCTATGATTATTAAATAAGACTTAATACTCAGATGCCGAGGAACTCAGGTTAGACAGGGAGATAAGTATAGCAATAACCATCCATGAGCTTAAGCACTATAGTTAATAATAATAGTTAACATTTAATTAACAGTTACTCTTGTGTCAAGTACTGTGCTAGTAAAGGGTTTTATGTACATGTAATTTTAAATCTATCATAATAACCCAACTGTTTTACATATGGGAAAATTTAAGTTTGAAGAAATAACCTAACCTGTCCAAAGTCACATGGCTAATTAGTGATGCAGTCAGCATGGATTCCAGACCTCAAGCTCCTAACTGTTACAATATACTAAGTAATAACTCTGGGAACAAAAATGTGAGATATATCACATATGCTCATGAGATCCGGAAAGGCTTCACTGAGGATATAATATGAGGTTTGAACATGGTACTTTCCAGAGAAAGGATGAAGAGGGTCTAGAGCAGCCGTGGGCAAACTACGGCCCGTGGGCCAGATCCGGCCCGTTTGAAATGAATAAAACTAAAAAAAAAAAAAAAAGACCGTACCCTTTTATGTAATGATATTTACTTTGAATTTATATTAGTTCACACAAACACTCCATCCATGCTTTTGTTCCGGCCCTCCGGTCCAGTTTAAGAACCCATTGTGGCCCTCGAGTCAAAAAGTTTGCCCACCCCTGGTCTAGAGTCTAGAAACAGCATGAGCAAAGTCAGTCCAAAATGTAGGCAAGAAGCCAGGTTGTGAAAAATCTTAAATGCTAAGCTTAGGAATTTTCAACTCAGTAAAAACAAAAATATCTTTAAAACACGCCTACCCAGGACCAGGCTTTGAAGTATGTACAACAAGCATGTCAAACTCAAAGGCTAACATGGGCCAAATAAACAAGGTTTAAGTTTATGTGGGCGGCAAAAAACCCAAAAGCTTCAATTCTCATAGAAACGTAGGTTTATTTCGATAGAGATATGATGAATACAAAGGGCTGAAATAAATGAGTAATCATTAAAATAATAGAACATTTTAATAAAAATATCTTTTCTTGAACACTAACTTACGAGACACTGAATAACTGCACAAATTAAGCATTAACGCAAATAAACCTATTTTTCTTGTTCTCCGAAAGCAAAATATTTCCAGTTGTTCACACCAAACAAGTCAGTCCAAGACTAATGAC
>NW_005369827.1:2858484-2860619 GCF_000412655.1 Myotis brandtii | reverse complement strand
TTTTTTTTTATTCTGGCATTTATTTACCTTCTATGCCTGTCACTGGAGCTGAGAGCTGGCTTTCTCTCTGAGGCTCGGCTGCTGAAAGCAGGTTTCTGGCCTTTGTTTTCTGTATTCGAAACAATGTTGCGACTCCAGCTCTGAGATCCCGGCTGACTGACAG
This sequence comes from Myotis brandtii, assembly GCF_000412655.1. Classification (NCBI taxonomy): domain Eukaryota; kingdom Metazoa; phylum Chordata; class Mammalia; order Chiroptera; family Vespertilionidae; genus Myotis; species Myotis brandtii. The sequence goes on along the minus strand of NW_005369827.1, from coordinate 2,860,456 downwards.
GAGGTTTCTGGGGTTTTGTTTATCTTCTATAAATGTTACAATGTTTCCAACTGAAGCTCAGAGGCCGGCAAGGCAGGCGGGGAACGTTGGAGTCCTCTGTCACTGAAGGAAGCAAGCCTCCCTGTTCGCATCAGCTGCCTGGCTGCCGGCCGCCATCTTGGCTGACAGTTAATTTGCATATCTCCCTGATTAGCCAATGGGAAGGGTAGCGGTCGTACGCTAATTACCATGCTTCTCTTTTATTAGTGTAGATATTGGCTAGGCCGCAGAAATATTTGTTGTGGGCCACATGTTGCCCGCGGGACACAAGTTTAACATGCTTGGTGTACAACAATGAACAGGAAACAAATACTACTTGTCCTTGATGAACTTATGTCTAATAAGGAGAAGCAGGCAATAACAATAGTTTGCCACTACAGAGCAAAGGAAAGGTGTTGGCTTATTTTTTCCCCATGGGTACATAATGGAAGTACACCTAACTCGATTTGGGAGGGAATTAAAAGTGCAAAAAAAGCCCTGGCTAGGTAATTCAGTAGGTTAGAATGTCGTTCCAATACACCAAGGATGCGGGTTTAATCCCATTCAGGGCACAAAGAAGAATCAACCAATGAATGCATAATTAAGTGGAAAAACAAACTGATGTTTCTCTCTTCCTTTCTCTCTCTCTCTAAAATCAATCAATAAATTAAAAAGTTTAAAGTACAATAAAGTGTAATATAATGATACTGTGAGAATTCTCGGAGGGGAAAAGAGAATATATAAAATAACTAAATCTATACCTATTAAAGACAAAATAATGTTTAAATTAGCAGTATAAGACTTTAAGTAAAAATATAACAGTAAATATAAAAAATGTGATAAGTATTAAAAATGGTTATCTCTGAAAAATAGAATTAAGGAATGAGGAAGGTGAGGCTGGTGACACTTATTTCTGTTATAAGCTTTTCGGTTCTGTTTGATTTTATAAACTTTGTATACTATTTGGTTAAAATTGTAAAAATACATCAGTAAAGGAAAAAGAGATCCTCTAAGTCAGCGGTTGCCAACTGGTGGTCCACAGACCACTGGTGGTCCGTGAGGTCCAAAAGGTTGGTGACCGCTGGTTTAAGGAAACCTATGGAGCAGCAGTTGCCAACTGGTGGTCTGCAGACCACTGGTGGTTTGTGAGGTCCGAAAGGTTGGCAACCACTGCTCTAAGTGATCTGATAATCAGTCAGGATCAATAATTCTTAACTTAAAAGGTATGCTAGGAACATTTACATATTACTCATGTTAAAGGAATCTATGTATATAAAAGCCTAAGCGACCGAAAGACTGGTTGACCAGTCGCTATGACATGCACTGACCACCAGGGGCAGTGCACGTCATAGCTACCGGTCAGATGGTCAAACGATCAGCCAGTCGCTTAGGCCTTTATATATATATACGAGAGGCACAGTACATGAAATTCATGCACTTGGGGGGAGGGGTCCCTCAGCCCGGCCTGCGCCTCTCGCAGTCCAGGAACCCTTGAGGGATGTCTGACTGATGGCTTAGGCCTGCTCCCTGCAAGCTGCCATGGAGGCGGGAGAGTTCCCGCCACTGCCGCTGCACTCGCCAGCCCTGAGCCCAGCTTCTGGTTGAGCAGCACATCCCCTGTGGGAGCGCACTGTCCACCAGGGGGAAGCTCCTGCGCTGAGTGTCTTCCCCTTGGTGGTCAGTGCATGTCATAGCGACTGGTCGTTCCACCGTTTGACTTGCATATTAGCCTTTTATTATATAGGATAGATGTACTAATAAAAATCTGGTCTCGAGTAAAAGAAACCAAAAAGTTAATTTACTCTGCTGTTTTAAAAATCATTTTCAGAGAAAAAACTAATCAAATTCCTAAAATATAATGTGACCAACACAAAGCAGATACACAAGGGTTTGCCAAATGAATGAATAAATAAAAGAGTAGGATTAATATCCTTAAATTTTAATTTAATATTAA
>NW_005369827.1:2850286-2856340 GCF_000412655.1 Myotis brandtii | reverse complement strand
GTTGGAGTCCTCTGTCACTGAAGGAAGCAAGCCTCCCTGTTCGCATCAGCTGCCTGGCTGGCGGCCGCCATCTTGGCTGACAGTTAATTTGCATATCTCCCTGATTAGCCAATGGGAAGGGTAGCGGTCGTACGCTAATTACCATGCTTCTCTTTTATTAGTGTAGATATTGGCTAGGCCGCAGAAATATTTGTTGTGGGCCACATGTTGCCCGCGGGACACAAGTTTAACATGCTTGGTGTACAACAATGAACAGGAAACAAATACTACTTGTCCTTGATGAACTTATGTCTAATAAGGAGAAGCAGGCAATAACAATAGTTTGCCACTACAGAGCAAAGGAAAGGTGTTGGCTTATTTTTTCCCCATGGGTACATAATGGAAGTACACCTAACTCGATTTGGGAGGGAATTAAAAGTGCAAAAAAAGCCCTGGCTAGGTAATTCAGTAGGTTAGAATGTCGTTCCAATACACCAAGGATGCGGGTTTAATCCCATTCAGGGCACAAAGAAGAATCAACCAATGAATGCATAATTAAGTGGAAAAACAAACTGATGTTTCTCTCTTCCTTTCTCTCTCTCTCTAAAATCAATCAATAAATTAAAAAGTTTAAAGTACAATAAAGTGTAATATAATGATACTGTGAGAATTCTCGGAGGGGAAAAGAGAATATATAAAATAACTAAATCTATACCTATTAAAGACAAAATAATGTTTAAATTAGCAGTATAAGACTTTAAGTAAAAATATAACAGTAAATATAAAAAATGTGATAAGTATTAAAAATGGTTATCTCTGAAAAATAGAATTAAGGAATGAGGAGGGTGAGGCTGGTGACACTTATTTCTGTTATAAGCTTTTCGGTTCTGTTTGATTTTATAAACTTTGTATTCTATTTGGTTAAAATTGTAAAAATACATCAGTAAAGGAAAAAGAGATCCTCTAAGTCAGCGGTTGCCAACTGGTGGTCCACAGACCACTGGTGGTCCGTGAGGTCCAAAAGGTTGGTGACCGCTGGTTTAAGGAAACCTATGGAGCAGCAGTTGCCAACTGGTGGTCTGCGGACCACTGGTGGTTCCGAAAGGTCGAAAGGTTGGCAACCACTGCTCTAAGTGATCTGATAATCAGTCAGGATCAATAATTCTTAACTTAAAAGGGAACATTTAAACATTTACATATTACTCATGTTAAAGGAATCTATGTATATAAAAGCCTAAGCGACCGAAAGACTGGTTGACCAGTCGCTATGACATGCACTGACCACCAGGGGCAGTGCACGTCATAGCTACCGGTCAGACGGTCAAACGATCAGCCAGTCGCTTAGGCCTTTATATATATATACGAGAGGCACAGTACATGAAATTCATGCACTTGGGGGGAGGGGTCCCTCAGCCCGGCCTGCGCCTCTCGCAGTCCAGGAACCCTTGAGGGATGTCTGACTGATGGCTTAGGCCTGCTCCCTGCAAGCTGCCATGGAGGCGGGAGAGTTCCCGCCACTGCCGCTGCACTCGCCAGCCCTGAGACCAGCTTCTGGTTGAGCAGCACATCCCCTGTGGGAGCGCACTGTCCACCAGGGGGAAGCTCCTGCGCTGAGTGTCTTCCCCTTGGTGGTCAGTGCACGTCATAGCGACTGGTCGTTCCACCGTTTGACTTGCATATTAGCCTTTTATTATATAGGATAGATGTACTAATAAAAATCTGGTCTCGAGTAAAAGAAACCAAAAAGTTAATTTACTCTGCTGTTTTAAAAATCATTTTCAGAGAAAAAACTAATCAAATTCCTAAAATATAATGTGACCAACACAAAGCAGATACACAAGGGTTTGCCAAATGAATGAATAAATAAAAGAGTAGGATTAATATCCTTAAATTTTAATTTAATATTAATATTAAAATTAATATTTAGTACCTAACAAGCTGCCATGTACATAATAGAAACTGAATAAATATTTGTTAAATAGAATTGAAAATCAATAATTGGTGTTCAACTTTTAATTTTCCTTCACTTATTGATCTACTGTGTCCCAAGCACTGTTCAATGCAAATTGGAACATTTTACACACCACAGATTTTATTCCAACACTCATATTATGTAGAGATAAAGACCCAATTATGTAATCTATTTTGAAATGCTGCAGTCTCAAGTTAAGAAAATGCTACAGGAGAATGCAATTAGAGAAGCAAAAGACAAAAGTACAGAGTATTTAACTGGAACATTACTTATTAGGAATTTGCAAATGCTATGGCATCTTCCCATTTCCAACAGAATTATTTCCTTCCAAACACAAAAAACTTCATGGAGGTATAGAGAAGGGTCGACCAACAGATTGGAATATAGAGGTAGGACAACAACAAAAATCTTTCAAGTTAACAGTTCAAAGAACTTCAAAATAAGAACAAGATGTATCTCACATTTATAATATGGGACTTCGTAAATTAGCTTCTATTATTTTTTACATCTTTACATAGAACTATGCAAATTATACAGTTTAAGTTAAAAGTACCACCTATTCTAGTAGTTGGATCAATGGCATTACTCAACAGAGATCACTATTCTGCTGCAGAATTTTCTCACTGAGTGTGACCTTCCAAAGTACTTCAATAATTAGGAAAATTTAAACTTAGAAGGCAAGCATTCTTAGATACTAAAAAGGAGGGAATAAGCCAATGTACAATGGTTCTGTTTTCTAAGAAAATCAGTTTATTTTCATAAGAAGAAAGGAGAATTATATTCATGCATTTTCTGTCTGTGTCTTAACTATAAAGAACTTCCTGTGACTTAAGATTACTTATGCCTTATTACCTTAGTCTGAGATGTTTCCACCTGGAAATGTGGGTTAAACTTGGCTTCCTAGTTTGAAAGGCTTATATAATTGAAAAACACTTATGAGATAGTTCAAACTATTAATGATTAAATAGTCTTATTAAAACATAAAGTTATATAGAGAACAACATAGACTGATGAACAGGGACAGATCCAAAGACAGAGAAACAGCGATCAGACTATCAATCCCCAGAGGGAAAGTAGGGGAGGGAGGGTAGAGGAGGGAGGGGGTAAGGGGGACAGATCAACAAAAGGACTTGTATGCATGCATTTAACCCAAACCAATGGACACGGACAACAAGGGGATGAGAGCATGACTGGGGGGGGCGGGCCGAGGTGGTTGGGGTTTAATGGGAAATGAGGACACATTTGTAATACCTTAACCAATAAAGAAATTAAAAAACAAACAAACATAAAGTTAGCAAAAAATAGTAAGCTTATTTGATTATAATAAGAGTATAGTTGAGAATGATCAATTTTGTATTTATTCTTAAATCTGGCTTCTGACTTCTTGTTTCTATTAAAGAGTAAAGCTAAAATATTGAATTTCAAAGTCCATTATTTTCTCTGGAATAGACAGAATGCAAAAGCAAAGTTTATTCATGCTTGTGTCATCCTGCATAAAAATAATCATCTCACATTTTATTTAAACAGTGGTTCTCAAAATGTGCTCCAAGGATCACTGGGGTTTTGAGACCTTTTGAGGAGAACTCCAAGGTAAAACTATTTTCATAATAACACTAAGATGTAATTTGCCTTTTTCACTATGCTGACCTTTCCTCTGATGGCATAAAAGCAATGGTGGATAAAACTGCTGGCACCTTTGTACAATTCAAGGCAAATGGTACCAAACTACAATGGCAGTCATTTTGTTCTTTTACTGACACTCACAGTTAAAAAAGAAAAAAAAAAGGTAATTTCACTTTAAACTGTCCTTCACGAAGTAGTGAAAAGTACTGGTTTAGCCCTAGCCGGTTTGGCTCCATGGATAGAGTATCAGCTTGTGGACTGAAGGGTCCCAGGTTCGATTCCGGTCAAGGGCACGTGCCCAGGTTGTAGGCTCAATCCCCAGTAGGTGGTGTGCAGGAGGCAGCCGATCAATGATTCTCTCTCATCATTGATGTTTCTCTCTCTCTCTCCCTCTCCCTTCCTCTCTTGAAATCAATAAACATTTTTTATAAAAGTACTGGTTTATTAAACCTGAACTCCTGAATACACTTTAAAAAATATTCTATGACCAAACAGGAAGTATGTCATCAGACTGCAGTTTGATGTCACAAAGAAAAGCACTTCTGTGATTGATTCAGTTATGAGCTGAGTCAGATGCTTTTTAAAAAAATCTAAACACCATTTTTACTTAAAAGAATAACTAAAAAACTACAGTTATTCAGATTTGGGTATTTAGCAGGCATCTGCTAAAAAATAAACAAAATGAGTATTCAAAGAAAACAGCTAAAAGTATTTGTTGCTAATAATGCAAGCTTTCAAGTGAAAATCAGAATGTTGGAAAACTCATAACCATCACTGTGAACCTGACAGCTTCTACTTTAAAATGTAACATTTGAAAGATGTGCATAGATTCAGTCAATCACTTGTTTGCCAAATGACCAATGCATAATACTAGAGAATCATGCATGGGTAAAAGATCCATTCAGAGTACCAAGACAGGCCAACAGATTTTAATATAAAAGTACCTAGTAGAGAATTAATCATACCCAAAGAGAGGTCTGGTTCATCCTTGGCTACTGGGAGGTGATCTCCAATCCCTTAGAATGTCCTGACTGCTAATTATGTCTTTACCTCCAGCCACACAGTGTCTGCTCTACCTCCAGAAGGAGCTGAAGATGTAAGGTCAGCTGCTTAGACAGTCAACTATGAAGCCTAAAAAAATCTCTTGATACGAAGGCTTAGTTAAGCTTCCCTGATTGGCAATATTCTTTGCAAACTGTCAAACAGTTGCTAGGAAAGAAATACTGTCCATGACTCTATGGGGAGAGGACAACTGAAGCTCTGTGTTGGAACTCAGACCTATGCACCTCTCTTCCCTTGGCTAGTTTTAATCTGCATCTCTTCACTGTAATAAACCATAACTGTGAGTTTAATAGCATTTAGTGAGTTCTGAAATTCCTAGTGGATTATCTAACCTGATGGTGCTTTTAAGGAACCCCTCAAACTTTGCAACAGTGTTAGAAACGAGGGTGGTCCCATGGACTGTGCCCAGTAATTTCATAAAGATATAAAAAGTTCATTGATATGGTTTCAGATTCCACATTGCAACTAGCTTTAAGAGGCTACCAGTTGTGCCCGGCTGGTGTTGCTCAGTGGCTGAGCATCAACTCATGAACCAGGAGGTCAGGGTTTGATTCCCAGTCAGGGCACATGCCTGGGTTGCGGGCTCGATCCCCAGTAGTGGTGTGCAGGAGGCAGCTGATCAATGATTCTCCATCATCAATAATATTTCTATTTCTCTCTCCCTCTGCTTTCCTCTCTGAAATCAAGAAACTATATACTAGAGGCCAAGTGCATGAAATTTGTGCATGGGTAGGGTCTGTAGGCCTGGCCAGCGATCAGAGCTGATCTGTGGGGCAACCGGTGGGGCAATTGAGGGGCTCCACGCTGGCATCTGCCTTGGCTGGCCTGGCACCGCCCACTCGCCAGCCTGGCCCCCCACCCCCTGCCACTGGTCACCTCCCTCTGCAGGGTGACCAGTGGGATAATCGGGTGGCCCCCGGGGGCACCCGCCTGGGCTGGGCTGGGAGCAGCTCCTGCATTGAGCGTCTACCCCTAGTGGTCAGTGCGCGTCATAGCAACCTGTCGTTCCGCCATTCAGTCAATTTGCATATTAGGCTTCTATTACATAGGATTTTTTTTTTAAAGAGGTTATCAGTTGTCAGTCTTTGGTATCAAAAGGGAATAACACAATCATTTGAAAAGGTATAAGAATACGCTTAAGAGCTGCTTCCTTTCTTCATATTCTTCAACCAAAACAATATATGGCAACAGACTGAATGTAGAAACAGATATAGGAATCTAGCTGTCTTTGATTTTTACAAAAGTATGAAACAACTAGAGGCCCGGTGCACAAAAATTTGTGCACTTGGGGGAGGTCCCTCAGCCCGGCCTGTGCCCTCTCGCAGTCTGGGACCCCGAGGGGGTGACCACTTGCTGGCTTAGGGCTGCTCCCCGGGGGATTGGGCCTAAGATGGCAATCAGACATCCCTCTGGCAGCC
>NW_005369827.1:2847708-2849568 GCF_000412655.1 Myotis brandtii | reverse complement strand
GCTGAAAGCAGGTATCTGGGGTTTGTTTAGCTTCTATAATTGAAACATTGTTGCTTCCGGAGCTCAGAGCCGGGCCGTGGAAGGCGGGGAACCTTGGCTTCCTCCATCACTGGAGCAAACAAGCCTCATGTTCGCTTCAGCTGTGTGGCTGCCGGCCGCCATCTTTGTTGGCAGTTAATTTACATATCGCCCTGATTAGCCAATGGGAAGCGTAGCGGAGGTACGGTTAATTACCCTTTTTGTCTTTTATTAGATAGGATACCACTGTTCTCGCTAATGTTTTTCATTTTAGAAAACTTATTTTTTGTTAAAATATTATTTACGTTAATATGTAATCAATATATGTTTTTAAATAAATATTTTTCAATTTCTCAGTTTTAATTTATGAATTGGTAAATAACAACAACTATAAACAAACAAAAGCTCTTTGGGTCCTCAGTAATTTTTAAGAATGTAAAATATGTGAGAATTGCTCATGTCCAAACTTCAAAAATACAGCCTGACAAAGTTTGTGAACTATAATATTAACAATAAAATTATCGTAATTGAAGTAATTCTACTAATCTGATCAGATCTGGATTGTAAAAGAAAAGAGAGAAAGCAGTGATATGTTTCTCCTCAATTTCTGCTTTTGTTTCCCTTCAATTTTTCTTAAAAATATATTTTATTGACTTTTTAGAGAGAGGAAGGAAGAGGGATAGAGAGTTAGAAACATCGATGAGAGAGCAACATCGATTTGCCTCCTGCTGCACACCTCTGGGGATGTGCCCGCAACCAAGGTACATGCCCTTGACCGGAATCAAACCTGGGACCCTTGAGTCCGCAGGCCGACACTCTATCCACTGAGCCAAACCGGTTACGGCTCCATTCAATTTTTAACAAAACTAAAGAATGGTCAACATCAACTGAAAAAAAATGCATGGCCTTCAACAAGCTATGTTAAAGATCATTCACAAGTTTTATTTACTGCAAACAAATAGAACTCAAATGTCAATAAATGACAATCTGAGAACACGGAGAGTTTTTAAAAAGTCTAATCAAGTAATATTTCAGTAAAATAACCAATAGCTTGTTAGGATCTCCAAATGAACAAAACAAACAGAAAATATAACATCAGATGGACTAAAAAAGCAAAATGCATGTGTATGTTTAAGGTCACACGCCATTTTTTTCCCTAACTTAACAAATAAAAACATCTGACTATTTTAAATACTAAGCAAGCAGTATAGAATAGTGATAGAAGTAAAGAAGTTAGAATTGAGCTACATAGGTTCAAATCCCAATTACCCTACTTTCTTCAACAAATTATCTAATTTTTCCAACCCAATCGTTTTCTCACCCAAAGCAACCAATACATCATGGGCTATTGAGAGAATATACTTAAGATGCAATTAGCATAGTGTCTGACATACAGTAAGTACTCAAAAAATAAATTATATTACTAGTAGCCCGGTGCACAAAAATTTGTGCACTCGGGGGAGGGGGGGGGAGTCCCCTCAGTTATTAAACCTTTATTGGCACAATACTGACCACATTGGTGGTGGTGGTCTTGTCAGAATGTGTTATATTATGGAGATGAAAATCTATTTAAACAGATTTGATGTAGATATTTTCAAAGATGGAAGAATTGTCCCTGTCAACTATTTTAGTTGATTCATATCTTCAGTAATTGTCATCATTGCAAAGTTTTCAGTCCCCATATGGATTGCTGGATATAATAGGTCATGCGCTGTCCCTGTCCTTTGTAGCCTTTGTTACCTTAAGGACTCTAGTTTTCCATTTATATATTTAAGTACCAACCTTACTGGCTTAAAAATGTAAGCTTTTAACACTGCTCTCTCTGTTCCGTATCCTTCCGAT
>NW_005369827.1:2830236-2846540 GCF_000412655.1 Myotis brandtii | reverse complement strand
TATTATATTATATTATAATGAATATATCTTACTTTTAGTTCCTTCTCAAGTCTATCTACTTCAGCTCCTAAAGTATCAATAATGTTTTCTCCATGTTTAAGCATAAAGGTCTCTAGGTCTTCAGGAGTTTTTACTTCTTGAATTTCCTATAAAGAAAACGATAGCAGAAAAACAAAAACCAAAATTTTTATAAAATCATAGTAATATGTTGATGATTTCTTTAAAAAAGTTATAACACCATTAAGTTTAATGAAAAATAAAAAACTTTTTCAAGCCAGCCCTGCTCAGTTGGTTGGAGTGACGTCACATATACTAAAAGGTTGTGGTTTCGATCCCGGGTCAGGGAGCTTACGAGAAGGCAACCATTGATGTTTCCGGCTCATATCAATGTTTCTGTCTCTGTCTCTGTCTCTCTGTCTTTCTCCCCTCTTGCCTCTCTCTCTAAAAATCAATAATCATGTCCTCAGGTGAGGATTAAAAAAATAAAAGACAACTTTCAAGCCACAGGCAATAAACAATCTATTTCTGAGAAACTTATGTTCAAGAAAAATTGAGTAAAATGCCACATTAAGGTAGCATAGAAATTAGTGGTAAAAAAAACAAAACAAAACAAAAACAACACTATTCAATAAATAGTGCCAGGGCAATTATTTTTCTATAAAGAAAATATTAAATCTCTACCTCAGACCGTTAAACAAAACAAAAACAATTCTAAGTAGATTAAAAACCTAAGAGTAAAAATCAAACCGTAAAACTTTTAGAGCAGCGGTTCTCAACCTGTGGGTCGAGACCCCTTTGGGGGTCAAACGACCCTTTCACAGGGGTCGCCTAAGACCATCAGAAAACACATATATAATTACATATTGTTTTTGTGATTAATCACTATGCTTTAATTATGTTCAATTTGTAACAATGAAAATACATCCTACATATCAGATATTTACATTACGATTCATAACAGTAGCAAAATTACAGTTATGAAGTAGCAACGAAAATAATTTTATGGTTGGGGGTCACCACAACATGAGGAACTGTATTAAAGGGCCGCGGCATTAGGAAGGTTGAGAACCACTGTTTTAGAGAATAAAAAAAGTATGTTTATGATAATGGGATAAGAAGGATTACTTGGGCAAGATTATAAAACAGGCAGAGAAGAAGATTATAAGTTTGACATTGAAATTAAAAACCACATTAAGTCTTTTGTACAACGAAGTGGTAAATCACAAACTAGAAAAAGATATTTGCATATACTCAACTGAGAAAGAATTAGAATCAAGCATATTAAAAATAAAATGTTTACAAATCTGTCAGAATAAGAGAAATTAACTAAAAAAAGAAACAAGTAGAGGGAATCACAATGATCAATGAATTTCAATGTTTATTAACTTCACAACTACCAGGGAAATAGAAATTAAAAACAAGATACCATTTCACACCTACCATAATGACAAAAATTTCAAAACACTGACAATACAATCTAGTAAGAATGTGAAAAAACAAATTTGATAAACTAAGGGTGGAAATTAAATTGACCCACTTTGGAGAAAAGTTTGCCAATATCTAGAGAAGTTGAAGATATGTTCACCCAAAGGCCCACCTACTTTAAATTTAGCTATATATTACCCTAAAGAAATTCTTATACATGTGAACAAGGAAACATGTATGAGAATATCAATAAAGCACTGTTTCTAATAGCTTAACATGAGAAACAATATAAATGTCCACTAGAGACTGGGTAAATAAATTTCAGATATTCATATAATGGAATATTACACAGCAGGCCAATGCTCTATCCCCTGAGCCAAACCAGTTAGAGCATCTTTTAAACTACTCTTAATAAAAGAAACAATGGATTCTGGAGGCATAGAGCACTAAATTCATGTGACTCCTTATATGGCTCTCCAATTTTGGGCAAGTTACTTAATCTTGCTGTGTCTTTATTTGCCTATATATAAAAATGAAAATATAATTTCTTTTGTTTAAACTTTATTTTTTGTTAATCCTCACCTCAGGATATTTTTTCTGTTAATTTTTAGAGAGTGGAAGAATGGCGGGGGGGAGGGGGGGGCGCGGAGAGACATCAATGTGACAGAGACACTTCGATCGGTTGCCTCCTGCACACACCTGATCACTGGGACCAGGGGATTAAACCTGCAACCCAGGTACATGCCCTTGATGGGAAATTGAACCACTGAGCAACACCAGCCAGGACAAAAATATTATTTCTTTACCTCACAGGGTTGTTAAAAGTATATTAGGTAATGTACATAAAACTAGAGGCCCGGTGCACGAAAATTCGTGCATGGGGGGGGGTCCCTCAGCCCAGCCTGCCCCCCTCACAGTCCGGGAGCCCTCAGGGGATGTCCTACTGACGGCTTCTCTGCGGGAGGCGACCGGGCAGATCAGGGGAAGGCACTGCCCCCATCACCCCGCTGCTGCTGCCACTGCCGGCCGCCACAGCTGCCAAGGTGTTTTCATCAACATGGACTCCAGTCCCTTCACCACAAAAAAATGACAACTTCTTTAGGCATTTTCAAGATATCTTTTTCATAGGATATCACATTTCTTTCTTTCTTTTTTCATCCTCACCTGAGGATATTTTTCCATTGATTTTTAGAGAGCGTGGAAGAGAGAGGGAAAGACAGAGAGAAACATCAATGTGAGAGGGACAGAGAGAAACATCTATGTGAGAGGGACACCTCGATTGGTAGCCTCCTGCATGAGCCCTGACCTGGGCCCCCTTGGCCGTGGAGGCTGCGGGCAGGCCCAGCCTCTTCTCTCCAGGCAGCGGCCTGTGCCATCCGTGGCTTGCCTCACTGCGCAGCAGTCCCTTCCCACCCACCTGCGTGCGCAGCCTCCTCCTGAGTGGTCGTGACTGTTATGGCGTCCCAGCTAATTTGCATATTACCCCTTTATATATATAGATGCCTGGCAAGCACTTTATACGTTTGCACTTCTCTCTCCTCTAGTCCACTTTATAGTAAATAAAAGGATCTCTGTCAAATTTTGAAACCCTAACAAGTTAAAAGCTAAAGTGACTTTATGAGCTATAAAAATAAGTTTTATTTTAGCCCTGGCCAATGTAGCTCAGTTTATCAGGCGTCATCTGTGCACTGAAAGGCTGCTGGTTTGATTCGTGTTCAGGGCACATGCCCAGGTTGCAGGCTCAATCCCCATAGGAGGTGTGCAGGAGGCAGCCCATCAGTGTTTCGCTCTCACATCAATGTTTCTCTCTCTGTCTCTCTCTCTCTGTCCCTCTCTTGTTTTCTCTCTCAAAAAACCTTTTTTAAAAGATTTATTTCATTTACTTAAAAAGTAACTTTTTAAACCATTGGCTTTATAAGAAAACAATAAATACATACACTTACCTGTAGCATCTGGTCAAAATCTTGTTTTTCCAAATATGATCTTGTAACAACTCGTCCATCAAAATCTACTTCTGCCTTAAATCTTACTTTACCTAGTCCCAAATCTGTGGCTTTAACATCATGAATTGCCCTGCAATCAATAACAATGGTTACAAATGGTTACACGTATATACATTTTAATGGCACACAGTCTAGAATTATTTTTCCACCAGTGATGAAAATGGACTAAGATGGCTTTCAGAGTGTTTACCATTAAGTGCCATCTATCATTTTCCAAACAAACGTCCATTTAGCTATTTTTACATAATGCCAAAGGTGTAAACTTAATAAACATTATTTAATGATATTCTGTATATAAATTATAAAGTTGATAGATTTTTAATAACCAACTCTAAATTACTTTTCTATAATCTGGTCATTCTATCTCATAGTCCCTTTTTTCTTTTTTAAATAGCTTTTTAAAAATATATATATACTTTTATTGATTTCAGAGACAAAGGGAGAGGGAGAGAGAGAATCATTGATTGGCTGCCTCCTGCATGGCCCCTACTGGGGATCGAGCCCGCAACCCGGGCATGTGCCTTGACAGGAATCGAACCTGGGACCGTCAGTCCGCAGGCCAACGATCTGAGCCAAACCAGCTAGGGCTAAATAACTTCAAGTTTTCAAACAATGCTCTAAAGTACTCTATTAGAATAGCTTAGTAATAACTACCTAATGAAACAGATGTAACAAACTGAGTCAACACATACGTAAAATGCCTAAAGTTACCAATTCCATGGCAAACATTTATTGAATGGCTTTTACAAAGTAGGTACGATGGTATCTTTATTTTACAGATGATAAAACAGCCCCACAGAGGCACATGTGACTTGTTCAAGGTAATTCAACTAGTCAAGAGCAGAGCGAGGACTCACCCATATCTTCAGATAGCCAAACCCAGTAGTCTTTCCAGTATACCATTTTGCCTCCCAGAAAGAGAAGCTCAAACATAACTGTGTTTCATCCTTTCTGCCCTTACCCTCTGGAATCAATCTTCCCCCCCAAAAAAACTATTGAGAAATTATTTTCTTTCTATGATAATCACTATAACATCTATATAGGATATATAAGCGAATAAGAAAACACTGTGAATCCTAGGGACAGAGAGAGCTATTGGGAAAACAAGTCTAAATGAGATTACAAGTACTCTTAAAACATTTGACTCTAATTTGAGTAATCTTGAGCAAGTTACTAAATACTGAGTCTGAAATTCTTATCTATATAAAGAAACATATTTATTAACTATCTAGGATAAAAATAAGAATAATTAATATTACCCTGGCTGGTGTGGCTCAGTTTGTTGGGTGTCATCCCATGCATCGAAAGGTTGCCTATTCAATTCCCGGTCAAGGGCACATGCCTGGGTTTTAGGCTCAATCCCTGGTAGGGGGTGTGCAGGAGACAGCCAATCGATGTTTCTTTCACTGTCATATTGATATTTCTCTTTCCCACTCCCTTCCTCTCTCTCTAAAAATCAATAAATTATTCTTTTAAAAAAGGAATTAATATTGATAAAGTTATATGTTTCCAAGTTGAAATAAAACTTATCCAGATTGTCAAGAGGCTATACAATTTATTCTTTTTAAAAAGGCATATCTACCTCAGTCCTTACAAAATATTAATAAATTTGATTATTTGGCTAATACATGAGTAGCAGCTAATGAAAATATTCTAATACACACTTTCCTTGTGTTCTTATATAAAACTAAGCTGTCATAGGTAGTATCTGTCATGGCTCCATATGATCCCTGCCTCCTGTTTTAAAGCCCTTGTACAAGCCTCTCTTCTTGAATGTGAGCTAGACCTAGTGATTTGCTCCTATCCAACAGAGCATGGCAAAGTGATGAGATGTCATTTCATCACTTTTATCTTGTTTACCCTCAGTCTCTATTGCCTTCTCAGCTTGTATACTTTGATTAAGCAAGCTGCCATGTTGGAGAAGACCACATGGCAAAACAATTAATCTTATCAATAACTGAGTAAGCTTAGAAGCAGATCCATCCCCAGAAGATGACTATTGACCCAGCTAACACCTTAATGACAGTCTGAGAAATCCTGAAGTAGAGGACCTAGGTAAACCATGGCCAGATTCCTGACCCACAGAAACTGTGAGGTAATAAATGTTGTTTTAAGTCACTGAATTTTGTCACATAGCAATAGATAACTAATACATTATCTAAAAACTGTATAGACTTTCTGGATTACCAACATTTATTTTTTCCAACAATTTAATATACAGATCTTCACTCTTGCAGAAAAGTTCAAATTTGCCAGTCAGTCTTTCCACTTATAGCTCTTTTTTTACACTTTAATTATAAATATATGCGAAATTATAAACATATAAGTACCTAACAGCAAGGTACTAAAATACATAAAGCAATAACTGACAGAAATAAAAGGAGAAATAGGCAATTCAACAATAATAGCCGGAGTCTTCTAATATCCTACTTGCAGTAATGGAAAGAATACTAGGTGTACCAGTTAATAATGTAGATTTTTTTTCAATAGATGGAGTTACACATATGTTGATATATATGCGATTTGATGTGTATGCTATTTTGTTGTATTGACAGCAAACTTTAAAACTTCATATGTCAAATTTGCTGAAGGTGTTAACATCATAGATATTTTTACACTTAAAAATGTCAAATTTCATGCCAAAAAAAGAGCATTTGCGGGAAGTTTTAATTCATTACTTTATTTTGAAGAAATAGTTATCGTATACTTCGGGAAGCTTATGGTGAACATGCTCCATTTCAAGATACTTGTGAACGCTGGCTTAAATACTTTAAAAGTGATGATTTCTATGTGAAAGACAAAGAACATCCAGGTCAACCGAAAAAGTTTGAAGACCAACAATTACAAGCATTATTGGATGAAGATGTGTGTCAAACTCAAAAACAACTTGCAGAAAGAGTAATTGTTACTCAGCAAACAATTTCCGATCATTTACAAGCAATGGGAAAGATTTTAAAGGAAGGGAAATGGGTGCCACATCAACTGAACGAAAGACAAATGGAAAACCGAAAAGTCATCAGTAAAATGTTGCTTCAACAGCATGAAAGAAAGTCTTTTTTGCATTGAATTGTGACTGGCGATGAAAAGTGGATTTATTTTGAGAGTCCCAAATGCACAAAATCCTGGGTTGATCCAGGTCAACCATCAACATCGACTACAAATCGCTTCGGAAAGAAGACAATACTGTGCGTTTGGTGGGATCAGGTGTATTATGAGCTTTTAAAACCAGGTGAAACTGTTAATACTGATCGCTACCGACAACAAATAATCAATTTGAACCACGCTTTGATCGTGAAACGACCAGAACGTGCCAGAAGACACGGCAAAGTAATTTTGCTTCATGATGACGCACCATCACAATGGCACACGCACTTTCTGAGCAGCACTTCAAAACATACGAAGAAGTGGAAAATTGGGTATCTGAATGGTTTGCCTCAAAACAAGAAAAGTTCTATTGGGACGGTATCCACAAATTACCTGGAAGATGGGGGGAATGTGTAGCTAGCGATGGACATTACTTTGAATAAAGCACTTTTGATGTTTCTCTTGAAATTATCGTGTTTTCTTTGATTACAAAATCCGCCATTATTAACCGGTACACCTAGTAACTAGACAATAAGATTAACTGGAAAATAGAAGACTTAAACACTATAAATGAATTAACTTTAACAGACATCTATACAACATTATCCAAGATAGAGCATATGCTACGTCATAAAACAAACCAGTAAATTTAAAGAACATGTTCTCAGACCAAAATGAAATAAAGTAAGAAATCAATAACACACAGACATTTGGGAAACTCACAAATACATGGAAATTAAGACACTTATAAATCACCAATGCTAAAGAAGAAATCAAAAGTGAGATTACAAAATTATTTGAAATGAATAAAAATGAAGCCACAAAATACCAAAATTTATAGGATGCAGCAAAAGTAGAGCGTGGAGGGAAATTTATAACTGTAAAAGCTTATGTTAAGAAGAAAGATAGCAAATCAAAACTTAACCTATCATGGTAAGAAATTTGGAAAAAGAGCAAACTAAACCTAAAGCAAGCAGAAAAAAGAAAATAATATAGATTAGAGCAAAAATTCATGAAATAGAAAATAGAAAAATAACAGAAAATGAATTCAACCAAAAGATGGTTTTCTAAAAAGATCAACAAATTGACAAACCTTTAGTTAGACCAACCAAGAAAAATGAGAGAATACTCAAATTACTAGAATCAGCATTGAAAGGAGAGACATTGCTACTAAAGCTAAAGAAATAAAAGAACTACAAATAAATACTATGAACTGTTTTTAGATAACTCAGAAGTAGTGGACAAATTCTTAGACACAAAGTACCAGAACTGACTCAAGAAGAAAAAGACAATCTGAAGAGATGTATAAAAAGTAGAGATAGGATTAGTAATAAAAAAAACTAGTCACACAGAAAAGCCCATGCCCAGATGGCATCACTGCTGAATTCTACCGAACATTTAAAGAAGAAATACTACCAATTCTCCACAAACTCTTCCAAAGAATATAAGAAAAGGAAACATTCCCTAACTTATTCTATAAGGTATTACCTTGATACCAAAATCAAAGATATCACAAGGAAAAGACATTACTATGGATTTTCTTACATTAAGTTACTAAGCCTAATCCTTACTTTAAGAATGCTCAACTTCTTTTTTTAAATATATTTTTATTGATTTCAGAGAGGAAGGGAGAGGGAGAGAGAGATTGAAACATCAATGATGAGAGTGACTTTGGGTGGTGGGCACATGGCCTACATACAGATTTTGTAAATGAGTAATCCACACATGTAACCTACGTTCATAGAAACTAATGTCACCCCAAAAAAATTTAAAATAATGAAGAAAAAAACACACATCAATGATGAGAGACAATCATTGATTGCTTGCCTCCTGCATGCCCCCTACTGGGGATCGAGCCCACAACCCAAGCATGTGCCCTTGACCGGAATTGAACCTGGGACCCTTCAGTCCACAGAATGCTCAACTTCTGCTCTAGCTGGTTTGGCTCAGTGGATAGTGTTGGCACGAGGACTGAAGGGTCCCAGGTTCATTCCAGGTCAAGGGCACGTTCCTTGGTTCAGGCTTGATCCCCAGCCCCAGTCAAGGTGCTTGCAGGAGGCAATCAAGGGAGTGTCACTCTCACATTGATGTTTCTTTCTCTCTTTCTCTCCCCCTCCCTTCCAACTCTCTCTAAAAAATCAATGAAAAAATAGCTTCAGGTGAGGATTAACAACAACAAAAAGAATGCCCAATTTCTAATCTTGATCCATCTAGGTAACTATTTTTCAAGATTAAACATACAGGGCTCAATCACTCATTTGTTTTACCAATTCAGGCATATAGGCCATTCTTAAAAGATTTAACTCAAAGAGTTTAATTATAACCCAGAAGAAAAATACACTCTTATTTTAAAGTTTAAAATTGGGATTTTAAAGGATTGTTCCTTCCACTTCACTCTGAAACCACACTGCTGCTGAATTTCACTGAAAAATACTATTAGAACTCTGTATCTCACTCTAGCTAGTTTGGCTCAGGCGATAGAGTGTTGGCCTGAAGACTGAAGGGTCCCAAGACTGATTCCGGTCAAGGGCACATGCCCAGGTTGTGGACTCGATCCCCAGTAGGGGGCATGCAGGAGGCAGCTGATCAATTATTCTCTCTCATCATTGATGTTTCTATCTCTCTCTCCCTCTCCCTTCCTCTCTGAAATCAATTAAAAATATATTTTTTTAAAAAATAGAATTCTAGCTGATTCTCTCCGGTCTTCTGTTCTTTATTCTTATACTAGTGGCCCGATGCACAAAAATTCGTGCAAAAGTAGGCCTTCCTTCCCCTGGCTGCTGGCACCAGCTTTCCTCTGGCACCCAGGACCCAGGCTTCCCTCCTCCGGCCGCCAGCAGGCATCCAGGACCCCGGGCCAGCTTCCCCTGGGCCGGCCACAAGCACCTGGGACCCCGGGCGGCTTTGCCCAGGCCCTGGCTTTGTTAGGAGAACATCCAGAATGATGTCCGGAAGACGTCCGGTCTGTCTGGTCTAATTAGCATATTACCCTTTTATTAGTATAGATAATTTAAAAGATATAGATTATAAGGAAAAACTTAAAATAAACTAAAACAATAAGTTTATTTTCAAAGGGAATATAAATTATTTTAAATTTGGTAATCATTTCCCCATGATTAAAAATCTTCTTAAATTTAGTATATTCAATTTATAATACAAATATAAGGCAAATATAAATATGAAAGATCCACCTAAGTGGTTCCACATTAAGGAGGCAACTACTTTGCAAACTTCTGTTCCTTATTCTAAAAATTAAAGGTACACAAAATTTAAAAGGAAACTTAAGGAGTTTCCTAAATGCTTTCACCTGCTAATTGTTGTAAGGTTGCAACTCTAAAAAGTAACAGATTAAAAAGTTCTGAAGGTTAGGAATCCAAAACCTCTTCTGGAAGTATTTACAAACCAAACATACCTATTTCTTAATGATTCTATAAACCTTAGCAGCAGCATAGGAATAAACTGACCTTACTGATGGGTCATTCTCCAGGAGTTCAGTAAGCCGCTGTACTTGTTCCGGCTGGATGGATCGCCCTAGCAGTGCTTCTGTGTTAGTGTAAATGAGGAATGCTGAGACAACACCTAATAAGGTGCCCACACCCAAAGAACCTAGGCTGTCATATAGTGGATTGCCTAAATAAAGCACATAAGAAGTCAGTAAATTAACATTTTCTATTATTTCAATGAACTTTAGTGAGCAAAGAACATAATCAATAAATCAAGGGACTTCAAATTCATTCTGATTCCTTTAATGACTTTCTCCTGATAGATTTATTTACCTTACTACAAAATGGGAATGATACAACTTGCTTCATATTACATGGGAGTATAATGGGGTTTAATTATTTAAGATCTGTTTTTTGCATCTGGCCATTATATGGGTGAGGCTTCAGAGCATTTTCAGATTAGAGAATTTATATACATACTAGAGGCCTGATGCACGAAATTCGTGCAAGGGCCTTGGCCCCGGCCCCTGCCCTCCGCCACCGTGATCGGGGGGCCCCACCTGCTGCGGCTTTGTCTGGAAGGAAGGACGTCTGGAAGGATGTCTGGTCTAATTAGCATATTATGCTTTTATTATTATAGATTAATAACATAATAAAGAGTCCATTTCTGTTAGCAGTATCAGTAGCACTTTTCCTATCCCAGGTTGACAAAATAATTATAAGATCAAAAACTGAAATAACAATTTTTGTGTCTTATTCCTACCAAGGTTCTATGAGAAAATTATAAAAGCCATACAAAAACTTATATGGGTCACTCCTTTATCATTCAACCAAGGGTGATACATAGCTAATACTATTCTGGTTACTAAAAAGAAAGTTTATACATTGCTGCTCTGGGTACGTTTGAGCAGTGGTTCTCAAAGTATAGTCCTTTGACCATCAGCATCAGCATCACTTGAGAACTTAGTAGAAATGAAAATTCTCAGGCCTTACCCTAGATCTTCCAAATCAAAAACTCTGGAGGTGGACTCTAGGATTCTGTGTCTTCCCAACCTCCAGGCAATTCTGATTCTAAAATTTGTTAGGGCTTAATTAATTCTCTTCCAAAACCAATGAGATGATTTATCATCTATAAATGTGTAGATTAATCTATATATTCTATATATACAAAAGCCTAAGAGACCATTACGACCGGTTGACTGAACGACCAGTTGCTATGACATGCACTGACCACCAGAGGGCAGATGCTCAATGCAGGAGCTTCCCCCTGGTGGTCAGTGCACTCCCACAGCCAACCTTCTGTGGCTGGCCAACCTCCCGTGGTCCCTCCCCCTGGCCGGGCGGCCCTGATCAGGGCTGGGTGAGACAGCCCCAATTGGCCCCAATCACTGGCTGGACCGAGGGACCCCCCACCCGTGCACGAATTCATCCACCGGGCCTCTAGTATTTATATAACAGACATCAATTAAATATTACAGCACATGGCTTTTATAATTAAAGAAATCTTTTTATTCTAAAGATAAAATGTCAATATTAAATTTAAGTCTCTTAATGCTTGATAAAACATATTTTACTAAAAAACTGAATTTACATACTAGTTTTACTAATATTTAGTCAAAAATATAACACTGAAAAATAAACTGACTTATCTGTACTAAAGTCTTAAAAATGATCCACTTGTGAATACAGACAGTATAATGTACTAGGAGGCATATAATTATAGAGTTTGAAATAAAATATATTGCATTGCACTTTAGAAATCCAAATGCCATCATTTTTATTTAAAAATATATGTATATAAATAATCCTACAGAAGTCACAGAAATATTAGCTAAAAATATTTTTTTATTTATTGGCATGTTATTTAAATTTAAATGCATTAATTTAACTAAAATTTAATTCATGTGAATACTCTTAAAACAAAAATTTTATGTTTGATTTGACTGGTTAACATTATAATATAAAAGAAAATAATGTATTAAAAGTTTATTTACTTGTCAAATCACACTTTTCTTAAGCCTGAAATTTTGCTAAGTAATGATTTATGTCTAAAATGATAAAGTTAACCAGAAAAACAATAAAACTTATAGAAATATTCTGGATCACAGTGAACATTAAACAATGCTGGTTCAGACTTAAAATGTATATTCAAAATGAGAAAGACCTGTTCATATTTTAGAGTATTTTAAAAACACTGCAGAACTATGAGAGCTTATCACCTCAAATTATTTAAATATGCAAAAACAAATGGGTAAGAATGGAAGGAGTTCCATTCCAAGGCTCGGAAATTTGAGCCTTTGCATACTAAATGATTCTGATTTACATTCTGTCTTCTGATTCATCTGTATTGTACTGGCCTTTAAAACACTTAACTAGCTACCGAAATGAGGGTAGAACCAACTTGAGAGTCAAGGAAATACGAAAGCAATAGTACTGATCATTGGGACTAACAGTGCAAAAGACAAATTAACAACAGCCACAATATATATTTACTTAGCGCTCTAGAGTTTATTGAAGTTCTCTCTTGCATTTATATTAATAAACTTGTGAGGTCACTAGGACAAATATCAATACTTCTATACGCAAAGAATAATGGTGTAACTTATGGTAAAGAATAATTGCGTAATTCATTAAGTCACAATTAGAAAGGTTTAGAGCAGGGGTCCTCAAACTTTTTAAACAGGGGGCCAGTTCACTGTCCCTCAGACCGTTGGAGGGCCGGACTATAGTTTAAAAAAAAACTATGAACAAATTCCTATGCACACTGCACATATCTTATTTTGAAGTAAAAAAACAAAACTGGAACAAATACAATATTTGTATTTGCATGTGGCCCGCGGGCCGTTGTTTGAGGACCCCTGGTTTAGAGTATTACAGAAATGCTCTATTAACAGCCTTCTTTATTTCTAAGAGAACTATTTAACTCAGAGAAATTTTACACTTTTACTGACCAAACGTTTTATACAAATAAGTTAATAAGTTAGGGTAGTATAAAATTAGCATCTAACAATCTATCGGTTTAAAATTATTCAATGATGTAAAAGAAAATTTCCACGTAGGATTATTTAAGTAGTACAAATAAATCACCTGTAATATAAGGAATATTTACCTGTTATAGAAGTAAGGCCCATACAAGTGGCTGCTATTGTCACTCCCAAGACTGCTGCAGTATCCTCCAACAATATAACATTTGTACTAGGATCACGACTTTCCATTACTTAATCATTGGGGAGAGATAAAAAAGAAACTTTCTGAAATCTCGATACTCTCAGATAACATTTTAATAAGTATTCATTAAAAATGTATGAGATCCTGATTTTAAAAACACTGCTCAGAGCAAACAATTTCTTGGCTTACATGTTCAAATTGCTTTTTTTTTTTAAAGTTATATAAGCATATACATAAATACTGTAATTTACTTAAGTTAAATGCAAATATAAAGTATTCATGTTCAATTTACATTACATTTCTCTTTTTAAATGAACTGATACATATATAAGAGCCACACATAGGGAAGACACTGAGATATATTTTGTACATATCTATAAGGAACAAAGCAATAGTACTAGGCAATTTTAAGCAAATAATGGAGATAAAATACACCTGGTTTCTAAAGCACATACCATACTTGTAAAATGACATTCCTTTGGCCGCAGCACTCCTACGAAGTTCATTTACAGCAACAAGAAGTGTTGCTGAAAGAAAAGCATTCATATCAGCAAGGAAGAAACTTCATGCCTCTCAACTTTAAAGATGGTATCTCAAAAGATAAATAAATATGTATAACACTTTAATGCCATGATTGGAATTAAGAAAAAGTTCTGTATTAACTAGTCATTATCAAGGACCCAATTAATCATCACAACATAATGAATCCCATATTTCAAAACCATAGTAATTTAAATATCACTACCACAATAACAGCCGTAATTTATTGGACAGTTACTATTTGGCAGGCACCACACTAAGTAAGCATAGTCATTCTTGATCCTCCCAACCTTTTGAGGCAGGTAGTATTATCACCATTTTATAGACAAAGATGAACAAAATAGTATGCATAGAAAGTGACAGTGTTTCAGAAGTGAACATACTATGAGTAAAGCAGTGAATTAGGCAGTTTCATACATGATAGTAGCACTTCTCTGTCATAATACTGCTATAGCTGAAACTTTCAGAAACTTTGACCTATTTGTATTACAAAAAATGACAGCCTTCTTTGATTAACATACTAAAACCTCCTTTTTTTTGGAACTCCGTATATAGTTATATTTTTATATTCCATTTCAAATGTTCTGAGTTTTATATGACTAGAGGTCCTGTGCACAGATTCGTGCACTGGTGGGGGCATGGCCTGCGGGGATGGGCCTGCTGTGGGAGCACCGCTCATCCCAGTCAGCCAAGTGGCTGTGGACCCGCCCTCTGAGCAGCTGCTGAATGAGGAAATTAGTCTGAGGTGGTATTTCAGGGTAATGTCCTGGGTAAAGGCATGTTCTGTGTCCTGGAGGAACCTGGCAGAGAGCTTTGCACCCCAAAGACACTCGGTGAATGTCCTTGATGTATGATGCCAGGTCAGAGTCACCATTGGGATGTTCAGGGCAGCTGTGCTCCAGGATCCTCAGCCATCAGGACAGCCTCCCGGGGGGTCCACAGTCACGTCCCCTCTTGCACTCCGCCTATGCCAGTTCCCCGTGCTCTTTCTAGAACACACCTTAGAGGGCCTGCATCAGCTGGTGGGGTCAGGCCAGAGTCTGGATTCTCTCAGGTATTTGATAGGTGTGGAGATTCGGACTCACCCTGGGCCTGCTAGAGGCTGCATCCTGGTCAGTCGAGCGCACTAACCACCAGGGGGCAGCTCCTGCGTTGAGTGTCTGCGCCCCTTGGTGGTCACTGCGCATCATAACAACTGGTCGACAGTCGTTCTGGTCATTCCACCGTTTGGTTGCTGGGCTTTTGTATATATAGACTAGAGGCCTGGTGCACGAAATTCATACACTCGGGGTCCAGGAACCCTTGGGGGATGTCTGACTGATAGCTTAGGCCCACTCCCCTAAGCCAGCAGTTGGACAGCTGGCAGTGTCTGCTCCTGGTGGTCACTGCTTAGGCCCACTCCCCTAAGCCAGCAGTGTCTGCCCCTGGTGGTCACTGCGCATCACAGTGACCAGTTGTTCCACCTTTCGGTCAATTTGCATATTAGCCTTTTATTATATAGGAGGATACTCTAGAAGAAATAGCTTTTCTGTTGCCCCCACCCTTTACAGAAACAGCTACAATACATCATATAGAGTTTACTCCTTAAAAGTAGACAAAGCTTAGATTCCTATTCCCAGTTTTTTTAATGAACTACTAAATATATTTTACCAAATTAAGAATAAAGAAATACTATGACAGTACATACCTCCTTCAGATAACAAGGATCCTGCTAAAATACAATATGCCTGAAAAATAAATATTAAAATAAAGCATAAATGAATATTTCACTAAAAATCACAATTGTTCATACACAAAGTTTGTAATATTTCAAACGAAAACATGAATTTGAATTCAAGCCAGATAAGGATCTTGATGGGAAATAGTTCAAATGAGGAAAATGAGATAGGTGGTATCTTCATATGAGAAAACAGATAGAAGCTTAAAAATGTTATGGTCATCTCATTTTGTAATAATTAGAAGAGTGATATATATATTACTAGAGGCCTGATGCATGAAATTCGTGCATGGGTAGGGTCCCTAGGCCTGACTGGCGATCAGGGCTGATCTGCGGGGCGATCGGCAGGATGATCGGGGGGCCCCCGCTTGCACCCGCCTTGGCCGGCCTGGCGCTGCCCGCTCACTGGCTCCACCCCCCCACCACTGCCGCTGGTAGCCTCCCTCTGTGGTGCCAGGTTACCTCCCTCTGTGGGTCACCACCCTCTGTGATTGGGGGGGTAGCACCAGCCCGCACCCTCTGCAGGAGGCGACTGGCAGGGTGATCAGGGGGCAGCGCCGGCCCGCTTGCCAGCCACCCCCGACCCCCATCACCTCCCTCTGCGGGGCAACCGGTGGGGTGATTGGGGGGCCCCTGCTGACACCCGCCTTGGCTGGCCTGGGGCCTGCAGGCTAGGGGCAGCTCCAGCATTGAGCGTCTGCCCCTGGTGGTCAATGCACATCATAGCAACCGGTCATTCCACTGGTCATTCTGCTGTTCGATTTGCATATTAGGCTTTTATTATATAGGACTGGAGACCCATTGCATGAATTCGTGCACAGGTGGGGTCCCTTGGCCTGGCCGGCACTATTGGGGGGCTGGCTGGTGGGAGGGGAGGGACCCCGGGAAGTTGGCCGGCTGGCCCCCCGATCGGGGCCATCCGGC
>NW_005369827.1:2805658-2830126 GCF_000412655.1 Myotis brandtii | reverse complement strand
GTGGGATGTTGGCTGTTGGGGCACACTGACCACCAGCGGGTAGCTCCTGTGTTGAGCGTCTGGCCCCTGGTGGTCAGTGCACATCATAGCGACTGATCGACCGGTCATTCTGGTTGTTCGGTTGTAATGTTCACTTAGGCTTTTATATATATAGAAATGTATACATGGGTGGGCAAAAGAAGGTTACATTTGTGAGTACACTACACAGAGTTTATTCCTGTATTATCTATTAATTATTATATAATTTTCCATACATGCCCACCCCTATATATAATATAGTCCTAGGTTATAAGTACCCCACATTCCAGAATGAGGCACTATACCATTACAGAATGTATACCATGACCTAAGCTCAATTAATGATATAAAAGGTTAAAGTATTACTTAATTAGAATAAAATTTTTGAAGTTCAAAATTAACACAAAATATTTGAAATCTGGGGTTGTGAATACCAGAGGCAGTAAGGTCCACTCCCATGCTCAAATAACTTCTGGATTTGTTTGGATGCCAATATAAAGAGAATCCTTTCTGAATTCTGATTCCAAAAGATAACTATAAACAGTAATTTTTTTTGGTAACACTACTTTCCTTATAGTCCCAGGACATTCTTGGAATTAAATAAAGATCTCAGTAACTGTAATCCAAGGTATTTGGAAAGAATTAAACTAGCAACACAAACTTTTAAAATTTTTAAATGAAATTCAAATCAATCATCTATAGAATTTTTAACATTACCTTGTTTGGGCCCCTAAGCTTCCCTAAAATAGAGGTTGAAAATTTTGAACCCTGTTCAACACTTTCATAATTCTGTTAAGGAAACTGAGATTTCCAAAGGCTATGTGATTTGCTTGAGAACACAAAAATGATACCACAGTAAGAATTAGAACACACACACCAAAAAAAAAAAAAAATATTAGAACACAGACTTCTCAGTTTCAATTCTAGGCTCTTTCCACTCAATCATGCTGCCAATCTGAAACATAGTAACTAAACTTCCTTGTAATTGTTTTAAATCTTCTATCTCTTTCCAGAAAGGATTTAATAAAGGGAGACACCATATGTCCACCAAGATTCCAAAATAATACCTAATAAATATAAGCTGGTTTATGGTGTGCTGGATCTATTTTTTGTAACAGTCACAGTCTAATGCAGTGGTTCTCAACCTTCCTAATGCCGCGACCCTTTAATACAGTTCCTCATGTTGTGGTGACCCCCAATTTCATTGTTACAAATTGAACATGATTAAAGCATAGTGATTAATCACAAAAACAATATGTAATTATATATGTGTTTTCCGATGGTCTTAGGCGACCCCTGTGAAAGGGTCGTTCGACCCCCAAAGGGGTCACGACCCACAGGTTGAGAACCGCTGGTCTAATGGAAGGAACCCTATTTAGTTACTAAAAGAAGAGCTTCTAGAAGCTTTAAAACTTATACACAGAATTGAAAATTTAATAATCAATCCCTAACTCCATAGCAATTAACTTCTTTGCTCTATAAAATAATATTGTACAAATTAGATGAATGCTAAGACAATAAGATAACTATAACATGGTCAAACCTCTGCAGAATGGAGGAAATACCCTTCTTCATTTGAATTATCTGAAATGTATTATAGTAAGAGACTAATCAGTAAGAACTATAGAAAAAGCCTAGTTTAATAGGGCGGTTATTATGTAGGTATATAGGTGTAACAAGATATTAAAATGAGATGCACTCCAGTTGAGAACAAAGTAGGTTACAAGCACCCCACATTCCAAAATGAGGCGCCATACCATTTATTCAAGCCTTGCATAGTTGGCCCATGCCTGATTTTACAACTCTTAGCTCCAAACCGACTAGCCCACATAAACACAACTGTGCTCATCAAGGGTACTGCCAAAGCAGGATAATTTCCTTGAAGTGCCCATGACAGAAGAAAACAAAAACCAAAAAACAGCTTTAAATCTCTACAAAGGAAACTGATGCAAAATGACATTGATGCCAAAAGGTAGTACTTTCATGTCCCCTATCCCTATTTTCAATGCTGCCAGAAGGCAACCTAGGGGCGGGAGAACATATATAGTGACTATGCTCCCCTCCCCCCATTCCTCCAGTATACCGGTAGCTTACCAGGATGAGGGAAATGAGAAGCTTTAACTTTATAACAATTTCAACATATGACTATTACATGGGACTGGATATTTTAAGTACTGATAGCTAATTGTTCTTGGGACTAAAAGTGAACAGAAGTCTTTCTTCTTATTTTTCAACAGAAACTAGAAAAATTAATGGGACTGCTCAATATTATAACTGTACCTACAAAGATGATCTTGTTCAACATCACTGAATAATGTATTTAGAAGTCATGCTCAACCATATTCTAAAAAATACAACTACAGATACATAACACTATATAACACAGTCAAGACGGTATATTAGTCCCGTTCTTTAACATCAAGATCACAAAGGTATTCCACGACAATTAAATATTATTTCATTTAGCTTCAAAACTGAGGGGGGGGGGAATAATTACCCAGAGCAGGGATTCCATTGGTTGAGGATGAAGCAATCCCATAATTCCATGGTACCAAGATAATCCTGCACCCATCATGAAAATACCAACACCACTAATTAGTGAAGCAATATAGCGCATATTTGAAAATCCATACCTGGAAAATAAAAATGGTAATATAGTTTACAAGAAATGCAAATGGTTTCCTTTTAAAATATATGTCTATAATGAAAATAAAAAACTTCTTACAATATTAAGGTGTTATGGTTTTATATTTAAGTGCCAAACTCAAATCTAATCAGAAAATCAACATGTAAAGTGGAAAAAACTTAAAACATATATTTAAAAATACATAAATATAATGAATACAATTTAGTATAAGTATCTGCTAATTCCTTTTCCATATAGTCTGTTTTGATTTAGAACTTTACTATCATGTACCACAACAAATGCTGGTAAAATTAATCTTTTTTAAAAATGCAATCAGATGCTTAATGAGCAGGATATTATTTAAATTTCCTTGTAATGCAGCTTCTGATTGGGTTATTTTTGTCTTCTTGTACAGCCAATGGATGATTTATATTACCCATATTTGATGCTGGGAACTTGCTTCTGGTTCTATATAGTTTAACACAGAGCAATTGACTACTATTATTAGTACTAAGAGCTTCAGTTTTCTGGGTGTTTTTAATGACAATTTTTAAAATCTAAATTATTTTTTCAAGCATATTTGGTCTTTATGTGCATTCTTTTGTATTTCTATATACCAATAAAATATTAAGTTAAAAAATATGACATACTATAAAAGGAAAATAACCACTCAATAATAAAAATATTTTCTAGGAAATTTACTCCCAAACCCGAATGCTACGGCACCCTTTTGGCAGATGAAAATTTAAACAAGAATTCTTATTAAAAACCGATTTTTAAATTCCTTTTGTAAGTATATAATCTTGACATACAGAATTCTTAGTTTATAGATGGGATAATGTTCTACAAGCTTGATTTAAAAAATTTATTTGCTTCTAAAAGTTTCCCCCACCAAAGTAATATTGGAGATAAATATAAGTTACAGCAAATGAAGATCTAAATTAAATAGCATTACTTTCATTATGTATTTTCAAGAAATCTGTAGGTTCTTATTAAAATTTTTAATTCAGTAGATCTGCACTGTCCAAAATAAACAATTAGCCACATAAGGCTATTTAATTAAAACTAAGTAAAATTTTAAATGTAGTTCTTCAATTGCACTAGCCACATTTCAGGTGCTCCATAGCCACATGTCGCTAGTGACTATCATAATGAACAGATTTTGTAGAAAATTCTACTGGGCAGCAATAATGTAGGTTATTGAAAATACCTTAAGAAGAAATCTTCATAGCCTACAATTTTAAAATTTTACCGTTTTAAAATTTTGGTGAACAAAGCTGTTCAGGAAGTATAATATTTTTAAAATGTTATTATTTGTAAAAAACAAACAAATAAACAGTAGTGTCTCGCCCTAGCTAGTTTGGCTCAGTGGATAGAGCGTCAGCCTGCGGACTAAAGAGGCCCGGGTTAAATTCCAGTCAAGGGCACATAGATTAGTTGCAGGCTCCTCCCTGGCCCTGGCCATGGTCAGGGCTTGTGCAGAAGGAAACCAATCAATGTGTTTCTCTCACATCGATATTTCTCTATCTTTCCCTCTCTCTTTCACTCTCTCTAAAAATCAATGGAAAAATATCCTCAGGTGAGGATTTAAAAAAAAATAAAACAGTAGTGTCTTGCTTTCAAGTAAAGAAAGGCATTTATATAAAGGATAGAAGTAGACTCCTTTACAGCAATAAAAGTGCTTTTTTTGGTCTTAAGATTCATTGAATTCTACTACTGAAGAGTGTTTTTTAAAAATGATGCATGTGGAATTCAAAAGTTTTATCTGGTTATGTTAGAAGCAACAAAAAACATCTCTGTATCAAATAACTGGTAGAATTCAAAATAATATATTCTAAAAAGCATTCTCATTTTACAAATAAATAATCTTAAATATTAACAATGCTATTTCCAAATCACAACAGGAGGATTAAAGTAGACTAAGTATGGATTTAGTAGGAGTTATTGCTAAGATTTTATTTATATTTTTTAAAGCTCAGTCCTCATGGGCCTTGCATTCTCATTTACATACGTAGACAACGAAATCATTTTTATTTATTTTGTTGTTAATCCTCACCTGAGGATATTTTTTCCATTGATTTTTAGGGAGAGTAGAAGAGAGAGGGAAAGAGAAACCCATCAATTGGTTGCCTCCTGCATGAGCTCCAACCATGGCCCCGGCTGGGAGGAGCCTGCAACCAAGGTATGTGCCCTTGACCAGAATTTAACCTGGGACCCTTTGGTCCACAGGCTAACGCTCTAGCCACTGAGCCAAACTGGCTAGGGCTATTGCTAAGATTTTAGATAGAGTGGTCTGTTCGTCTCAGTATGAAATATATGTTTCCTTTGACCAAATAAAACCGAACTCTAAGATCAAAATATGAGCTTTGTTTTTAATTATCAAATATAAAAAGTACAAGATCTCTATGCCATGTTACAAAGCATATAAATAGTTTAAACTCAATTTTCAAATTATATCTTAAATTTACTTTGACACAGCAGTGAGTATACTTCAGTGGAAGAAATAACCAAATCTTTAACATGAACTGCAGGTACAGAAACAGCAGGCTTCTAAAATTAAGTTGCTTTTATTTCAATGACCTGCCACCAAAACAAACAAAAAAGAGAAAGGCAATGTCCTTACGGATGACTAGGATCTGGTGTTTGAATAGACTTACTGATGCCCAATGCCAGTAAACCCTATGGAGAAGAAGCAGAAAGATAAATAAATAATCACTAGCAAATGAGGAGTATAACATGGTAAAGCCAATCTGGAGGATGCAATCTGAAAATGACAAACACAAATACTAGTGTCCAATAGCCCAGCTATCTGGTTTCTAATACTTACCCGAGAGAAATAAAAATGAACACAAAGGGGTTCAGAACACCACTGCTTATAAAGATGAAAAATCTGAAAGCAACCTCAAATCCATCACTGAGGAATGGCAAAATAAAACCATAAATTACTTCTACAACAGTTAAAAGAATGGATTTGGGATAGAGCTTTATGTACTGAATGCTAAAAGCTCCTACACATACCATTAGGTGTAAGGGGGGAGGGGGAGAAGCGAATTTAGAAACAGTATTTACAGTACAGAACTTATGTTTTGTAGTTTTTTAAACTACATATAATGTATAGCACAAGGAAAGGTCTAGAACAGGGGTGGGGAAAGTCCAGCCTACAAAATCAGTTGGTCTGGCCCTGCCAAGGCATTAGGGGTGAGTTAATTAAATGTTTGACGAAATATAGCAGGCTAATTTTAAATTGATAATTTTGTATGGCCTGCGAATGATGTTATAAATATCCAAATGGCCCTTGGCAGAAAAAAGGTTCCTTTCCCCGGTCTAGAAAAATGCACGTTTAACTATATTTTTACCTCTGAGGAGAAAAGCAGGATTAGTGGTGTGTGTAATATCTTTTCTTTATATATAAAGAATAACGTATAACTGTACAAATAAAAGGTTGTCAAATTTTAAAACAGTATATATTGTCTATGGACACATACATTACTAGTAAAACTGCAAAACCATGCACAGGAATTTTACATATCAATTATACAGAGCAGTGATTATCAGGGATGTGGAAGGTGGAAATAAAGATGGAGGACTAGTTATAAATAAGATTTTACTTCTTTACAAAAAAAAAACACCTAACATAAATATGGCAAAAATGAGACCATGAATTTTTACGTTTTGATACTGGAAATCCCACCCTAAATATACAGACTATTACAATTTTGGTTTCTTCTACTGGACTCCAAAGGAAAAGAGGGTTAAAACTACCTAAAAACAAATGGCTTTTCAATGAATTAAACTAAGAAAATAAAAATAAAGAACATATAATTTTTAAACCTGTACATTAAAACTGAAGTATTCATTAATTCACACTAGGTATATATGTATATGTGTTTATGTTTATGAAAGTCAATGAGGATTCAATTATTTTTAAAATCTTTAATATTAAGGTTGACTCTGCAATAAAGTGTAGAAATATCAAGTATTCTATAAACTAAATCTGAACCATATTTATTAGTTCTTCTTATAAAAATATCACAGATCCTCTAATCCTGTCCTTCCCCAGAGGCAAGGTTGCATTAGTTATGTTTGATATGTCCTTCCAGACCTTTCTCTGCTCATTTACAACATATGTATATATGTGCATACATATGCTACATATATAACCTACATTTATTTGGTTTATAGCATTAATGAATATTATTAGCACCTAGTAGTTAAGAAGCATTATTAATATTTCCCCTTCTGTGATCATTTTTATCTTTTAAGGTTTTCCCCATATTATCATGCAACTGTTTAAATGTTGTCTTAGAATATCTTTCTACTAGTAGCTGTTTTGTGTGTATGACCTGCTTACAGAAGACAAAGCAAGGACTGTCTTCTTTTTCTAAACACTTAATACATGGCAAACTAAAGTGTGCAAAAAATTCATATAAATTAATATCTAGGAGAATCCTCATAGTTTTTGCTGTTATGTTTGGGCCTGTGACCTACCTCAAATTTGTATATGATCTGTGGCGGGGATCAAGGTACTTTGATTTTTTCCCATAAGGCTATCCAAACCTTCCTAGCGCCACTTGTTAGAGAGTTTCCTTTCTTCATTCAATTGCTTTGGGACCTTTATCAAAAATCAATTGGCCACATGTAACTGTGATTCTGTTGCTGGATCCTCTATTAAGTTACAATGGTCTATCAATCCTTAGGCCAATATCTCACTGTCTTAATTACTATACAGTGGGGCCTTGACTTACGAGTGTCCCGACTAACGAGTTTTTTGAGATACCAGCTGTCTCTCGGCCGATTTTTTGCATTGAGTTGATAGAGAAATTTGAGTTAATGAGCTCCTTAACGAGCTCCTTAACGAGCTCGGTCTTGGAACGAATTAAACTCGTAAGTCAAGGCCCCACTGTAGTTTTATAAATTTTGAAGTCCTTCAAATTCTCTTCTTTAAAACTGCTTTGAATATTCTGAGTTCTTAGGATTTCCATTGTAAGTTCTAGACTTTATTTAGTTTTCAATTTCCATCAAAAAAAGTCTTCTGGGATGATTGCAGTTATATTAAATCTATAGATCAATTTAAGGAGATTTGACATATTACGTCATGTCATCCAATTCATGAACATGGTATATCTCTCCATTTCTTTAGGTCTTCTTTAATTTCTTCCAGACACATTTTAAATTTTCACTGTAAAAGTTTTGCACATCTTTCATTAAATTTACTCCTAAGTATTTAGTTTTATATGATTTTAAATAAAATTTATTAAAAATTTAATTTGCCTTTTGTTTGCTGATAGTAGAAATGCAAATGATTTTTGCATGTTAACCTTCTATTCCTATTGATTTTGAATGTTAAATTAACTTTATATTCCTAGGATAATATTCACTTGATTATATTATTATTTTTATATATTGCTAGATTCAATTTGATTATATTTTAAGGATTTTTGCATCTATTTCCTTGAGGGATATTAGTCTGCATTTTTCTTTCTTGTAACGTCTTTGTAAGGTTTTGATATCAGGGTTATGCTGGCCTTATTAGAGGAGTTGAAAAGCATTTCCTTCTTCTCTATATTTGAAAGTCTGTACTATTGGCATTACTTATTCCTTAAATATTTGATAGTATTCTCTTGATATTGTCTCACAGGTCACTGAAGCTCCCTTCATTTTTTTCAATCTTTTTCCCTCAGTATGAATGTTTTCTACTGCCATATATTTAAGTTGATTGATTGTTTTTTCTATAGTGTCTGCTTTTAACTCTACACAGTGAATTTTTTATATCAGACATATTTTTCAGCTCTAAAAGCTCCATTTCACTTTTTTATATCTTCCATTTCTCTTATCAATATATACATGTTTTCCTTTCAATACATGAATAATAGCCATTTAACATCCTTATCATATGTCATTTGAGTCTGTTTCTATTGACTGATTTTTCTCCTGGTTATAAGTCAAATGTTCTGCTTCTTGGATGTCAAATTCTTTTTTTTTTTTTTTTAATTAAATGCTGAATACCATGAATGTTATATTGAGTTTCTGGATTTTGTTGTCTTCCTTCTAGAGTGTGGGGCTCTGTTCTGGCAGGTAATTAAGTTACAACTTGATCCTTTAGAGCATTGACCCTCTGTGGAACTCCGCCTTGTAATTGCCAGCCTCCTCAGACTGGATAAACTCTCATTTCTGCCTTCGCAGCTTAATGAGACTGTTATCTCCCACATGTGCCTCCAACAAAAGCCAGAGAGATCACAGAGTTCAACTCATTTGTTTTCTTTCTCTCCAGGATCATGGTCTTATTCAGGATCATGGACTATTGTCCAAAGTTTAAAAATATTGTTTCATATATTTTATGTAGTTTTTTAGTTGTTTACAGAAAAAGACTAAGTTCGGTTCCCCTTAGTTCATCATGGCGGGAAGCAAAGGTTCTTTACATAAGGGTTTACAATTTGATTTTTTCCCTTAATTTATCATGTTATCATTTCAGAACAGTACATCACTATAATTACCACATTCTTTTAAACCCTTGAATAGTCCTTCAGAGTATGGACACTGAAAAATATCTTTAATGTTTTAATAATAACAGCTAATAATGAAACTAATCATCTGTACATATCTCCTTGCCCATATGTACAAATATTTTTGCATTTCAATTTTCGTAAGTCCAAATAAGCTTTTAAGAAAATAGACATTATGTGGTATGTATCTCTCCCCAACCACTCTCCTTTCTCTCCACTCCACAACCAACTGGGAAAATATTATATTGATACAAGTTATTAAATATTTACTGCAAAAAAATTTAATTCAAGGGAAAGATTTGTGAGTACTGATAGCAAATGTTTGACTTCTTTCCTTACTTTTGCAAAGGGCTATAATCTATTTGACAGTGAGTTAGGCAAATTCTTGGGTTTAATTTTTAGTTACGATGGCTCTCCCTACTCCCTACCATTT
The DNA here is from genome assembly GCF_000412655.1 of Myotis brandtii. Classification (NCBI taxonomy): domain Eukaryota; kingdom Metazoa; phylum Chordata; class Mammalia; order Chiroptera; family Vespertilionidae; genus Myotis; species Myotis brandtii. Next base: position 2,820,546 of record NW_005369827.1, on the reverse strand, counting down.
TATTATTTTTAACTTTGTCTTAAATATTCTTATTGAACATGCTGTCTTTTATTGTAAGTTCTCCCAAATTCATTCTTACATAATAGTGGTATAAATAAATAAATACTGAAAAGGTATTCTCTTAAAACAACACATTCTTTAAAAAGTGAAATAATAACACAAGTAGAAAGTTTTATTGTGTTCTTTAAAAAGGCTTAAGTTTACAGTATTCAAAATTTGGATTAAAGAAGGTATTTTAACTTTATAAAAATCTTTCTTCATTTGCAAATTCAGGAAAGGAATTCAAAGTACAAGTCTAATGTGAAATTTTAAATCGATCAGATGGGACTAATTTACATAGTTATTCAAAAAACTTAAATTCATTGGCTCTTAAATTCATTGACCATAAGAACTTATGTTCAGATATAAATTTCCACCTAAAGTAAGAATCTCTTCTACAAAAACTTCTGCCCAAACACTTAGTGAATGATAATCTTACACTTCATATTCCACTGTTGGAAGTCCTTAAAGCTTAAAAACCTGCTTTAAAATACCATGATCATATTTCTATGTGCTTCATTGTTCAAAAGTAAAACAATTTTCTTTTTCTTCCACATGCCAACTATAGGAATTATTCAGTTTTTAAAACAGGCCAACTTTTAGATTAAAGCAGTAAAAAATTACTTTAAAATTAATAAGAGTAAAGCTTTTATCCCTCACCTGATTACAAGTATCAGATAAAGAATGTATAGCTTCGGAGAACATACTTGCTGAACCCGTATAAATCCAAGCAAGAAATTTAAAGAAGCAATTTAATCCATTGCTAGGAGAGAAAGAGAAAGCAATTTAGCATTGGTTTAGACAAAATATTCATCTAAAACTTATTTAACTGACCATCTATACCTCTATACTAGATTGTGTCAAAGGAAATTAAAAAGAATCTCTAGCCTTCAAAAACTTACTATGTTTCTGGTAACAAGAGTACAAATTTCAAAAATACAAATTTGGTATTAAATACTCAAATGAAGAGGCATGACGCGTGTAAGCAAATTAAGTGCATTTTAAGAACTGATAAGAAAAGAGGATGTTCTACATTTGGAAAAAATAAAATTAGAAAGGATATTATGTGTCTTCAGTAGGTAAAAGATCTGCATCAATATTGTCCAGTAGAGCAGTGTAAAAGGCAAGACTTTGGTGAAGGTCTGTTTACTTAAATAGATGAAGACAAATCTAGACCAAGCAGTCTCTGAGTCATACTAGACCACAGATGTTAAAATAAATATGGTTAGCTCTGAGCAAGCCTGCTGCTCAGATTCCAACAGTAATGGCTAGCATGATTTATCTCAGGCACTATACTAGTCATTTACCATGTTTTATTATAATTCTTTTATACAAATATTATCATCCTCATTTCATAAATGAGAAAAGTGTACATCCCCTTCCTCCACTTCAAATAATGTCTTGAAAGAAGCATATCTGCTCCTGTTTCTCCATTCTCCCCACTTTGTACAGTCTTCAATGCACTAAATAATGGCTTCTACCTCTAATACCTCCAACCATTTCTTGCTATAACGTTCTTAGAAACATTTTAGTATTTTTCTTAATCTCACAGAAGCATCTGCTACTATTTTCTTCTTCTTTTATTTAATCTTCACCCGAGGATATATTTTTCATTGATTTTAGAGAAAGGAAGAGAGAGGGAGAGAAAGAGAGAGAGACAAGCGCCTCCTGCATGTACCCCCCCCCCCACCGCCCCCACCAAGGGGGATCAAACCCGAAACCTGGGCATGTGCCCTCATCAGGAATCAAACCCACCACCCTTCAGTGTATGGGACTGCGCTCCAACCAACTGGCCAGGGTTGCCACTATTTCCTTAAATCACTGCCCTCCTTGGCTTCCATGAAGCTCCCGGTTTTCTTCCTACCTTGCTCCTTAATTCTTCTTCAGTATGCTCTTTTCCTTCTACCCAAGCATTCATCAAGTTTTTTTCCTGAGGGCTTTTTCTTCCTGACACTATACACATTCTTCTATGGCTTTAATTATTACCTATATACTAATAACTCTCAACCCTAAATCTCTAATCCAAATCTCCCTCCTAAGCTTCAGACCAATAAATATTAACGGTAATTATGAAGTACTTACTATGTACCAGGTACTATGCTAAGCAGTTTACATATATTACATACATTCCTCTGATGAAAAAACTTTAATTACTAACCGAGTTTTACTGACAAAAAAGAAAAATTTAATCCTTTGACCAACTCCACTTGGGAGTCCTATAAAAACTCCAATTCGAAACTCAACATTTCCTTTGTTCCCACCCCGCTCCTCCTTCCAGTGTTCCTTCTCTCAGTGATGGTGCAATACCTACTGAATTGTTCAGAAATACGGGCAACATCTTTTTCCATACCTCCTAAGTACTTTCTGAACCTAACCAAGCCTCGCCATCCCTCCATGCATACTACCACTATCTTAGTTTAGTGTAACATCATCTCTTTTCTGTATAATTGTAAATGACTTCCTCTAGTTTAGTGCCCCTCTAATCCTTGAAGATAAGAAATTTGTATTTTCAGACCCTATCATAATTCTTGACACACATATTATATATATATGTTGGAAATAAAAGAACAAACTAATGATTTATGAAATAATAGAGCGTCGGGCTGTGGACTGAAGGGTCCCGGGTTTGATTCCAGTCAAGAGCACATCCTGGGTTGCTGGCTCGATCCCCAGTAGGAGGGATGCAGGAGATAGAGCGGACATGATTCTCTCTCATCATTGATGTTTCTATCTCTCTCTCCCTCTCCCTCTCCCTCTCCCTTCCTCTCTGAAACCAGTAGGAAAAACAACAAAAAGAATATATACATAAAATAATGTATGTCTATTTTAAAAGCAATATTTTTCAGTACTTACATGCAAATGGCAACCATCACCACTTTCCCTGGCCCCTTAAGAAAAACTGATGTCATTCTGGAACGTGGCTATAAAAGAAAAACAATGTTTTATAAATCTCGAAAATTTATAGAAGCATTTTTATGCTTATAAGTGATTCTGACACACCAGAAAATATCTCCTCTATCAATAGCTCTAAACAACTAGGTTTACTTATTTAATTCAGTTCCTCCATAATTTCCTCTATAAAAAGTGGGAAGATGGAAATCTAAAGGACATCTAGGTCCTATTCCAGAACCTTATTTATTTATTTTGTTTCCTTGTAACTGATTTCCTGCCTACTTCCAGAAAGGACCCTGGCCAGTATGGCTCAGTTGGTTGAGCATCCTCTCATACACCAAAAGGTCACTAGTTCGAATCCCAGTCAGGGCACATATCCAGGTTTCAGGTTCACTCTCCGATAGGGGTCCAAGAGGTAGGCAACCAAAGTTTCCTATATTAATGTTTCTCTCTCTCCCTCTCCCTTCCTCTCTCTCTAAAGTCAATAAAACCATATATTCTTTTAAAAACTAGAAATAGCTCTTGCCAGGTGGCTCAGCTGGCTGAGAGTCATCCCATATACCAAAGGTTGCAGATTCAATTCCCAGTCAGGGCACATACCTAGGTTGCGGGTTTGATCCAGAAGGCAACTGACCTCTCTCTCTATCTCTCCCCTCCTACCTCTCTCTCTAAAAATCAATAAATCCTTGGGTGAGGACTTAAAAAACACTAGGGATAAAGTGATAAAAGTATACTGAATGGAAATCAACTCTAAAATTTTTCTATTTCTTGAGCAATTTTTTAACTTTTAAGCACGGAGTGACCCAAACCAACAAGTGTGCTGCTCTAATTTACCTCCTGACTAAAAACCAAAGACCTCAAGTGGTAATAAAGTGTTTAATTCCAAAACAGACCAAAATAAAAGGAATAAGTAGAGAAACATATTCAGAGAAAATATTTTTGAGTTAAATGTTCTTTAGCTGTTCTGTGAATATATACTTTCTGTGTTTTTTCTCCCGCTCTTTCCTCTCCCTAGAATGCCATCATCTTCCACTGCAATCTATCCAGTTTTACTCATCCTCTTCCATGCCTGGCCAAGTGTCACCACCTTCAGTAGGAGGGCAAGTGTTCCTAACAGGAATATGGGAACAGTAGAGGGAAATTAAATACTAAAGTCTTATCCTATTACTACAAAAAAGGGTGTAGTAGATAGAAATTTGATTCAAAACCTAGAACATTTCAGGCTGACAAGTACTAATCTTCAAAAGGCCTCTAGTGACACAGATTTCAGAAGTCAACAGCTATTAGTCAAATATTGTTGAAGATGATCCTCCATGTGAAACAGATAGGAGGAAAGGAGTAAATCTTTCCTAGTGCAAGTCTCACCAGCCTAAGTTATTCCATAGCAATATGCAGTGGCAGCGGCTGTCACAGCACAGAAGTGAAAACGCTGGCCCACAGAAGGTTCTGCCACTGAAGAGAGTCCACACCTTCAGTGCAGCACTGGAGTGCCAGAAACACAGGGCTCAAAGAGGAATAAAAATCAGTTGTGAATGTAACAAATGGGGGGCGGGAGGGAGCATTTCATCACTGGCAATTTCAAAATTTTTCAAGAAGGGAGCAATGTCTCAAATATATCTCAGAAAAAAGAAAACAATTGGCACAGTTAGCCTTTCTCCAGATATGACTTCCACGTGTGTGTTTTTAAAAAAAATAAGTATTTTCAATTTTTAAAAAATATGTTTTTATTTATTTTAGAGAGAGAGAAAGCAAGAGGGAGAAAGAGAGGGAAAAAATCCTACATGCCCCCTACCAGGGATCAAGCCCAAAACCCGGGCATATGCCCTGACCAGAACTGAACCGGAGACCTCTCGGTGCATGGGATGATGCTCAACCAACTGAGCCATACCAGCCAGGGTGAATTTCACTTCTTGATAGGAGATATCTCCAAGCTAAGTTTAAATGCAAAGTTGACTTTGCACATGACTACTTGGCATTTTGGTGGTGCTGGTGACTTTGGTAAGAGCCATTTCAGTGTGGTAGTGGAGATGAAAGCCCAACTGAAAAGGATTCAGGAGAGAATAAGAGGTGGAATAGTAAAGGCAAACTTTCTATACTGGTGCCAATATTAATTTCCTCCTAGTAGAAAGGAAAACACAGTATTCTGGCACACATATAGATAAGTTAATAACTTTGGTGATAAAAAGTGAGATACTTTTATCAGATTACATCAATCTTTGTCAATGAAATACGAAGCAAGGTCATCAGCTGAAGAATAAAGAGTGAGGCTGTAGGATATTTGGAAAGAGGAAAAGAAATTCAATAGCTATCTCAGAGTGGAAAAGGGAATATACTATGAAAATTTAGTAAGACTGTCAAATAATATTGAGTGTCCACTAATATAATAAAGAAAGAACAATCCAAATAGCTGTGTAATCTTCCCCTCCAGGGGCTGAACTTCAGTATAAGCAGAGAACTGGCAGTTTAAATGTGTAACTAGGGGGGCAGGAAGCTGGGCGTGGGGACAGGTAGAGGAGAGTATAGTACAGATAAATAGCAATGAACGAAAACTTGACTTGGGGTGGTGAACACACAATACATTATACATATGATATGCTGTAGAATTATGCATCTGAAAACTGTAACTTTCTTAACCAGTGTCACCCCAATAAATGCAACAAAAATTAATTAAAAACAATAAATAAATGTTATGATTAGGACAGGGGATAAAGAAAATTAAACATGGCCCAGCTAGTGTGGCTCAGTGGTTGAGCATCTACCTATGAACCAGGAGGTCACAGTTTGATTTCAGTTCAGGGCACATGCCCCGGTTGTGGGCACGATCTCCAGAGGGGATGTGCAGGAGGCAGCTGATCAATGATTCCCATCATTGATGTTTCTTTCTCTCTCTGAAATCAATAAAAAGATATTTTAAAAAGAGAAAAGAAAATTAAAAGTGGATATGAGAGAGTTAAATCTTGCTAAAAACCTGAGAAAATAGTTTTCTCTCTTACCTATATCTTAGGCTTACAATACAGTCCTGAATTTAAAAAGAACTTATGTCCCAATGTTTTAAAATTTCAATAAACAGACAGGAGCAAAAATAGATTGTAAATTACAATGTGCTCAAGAAAATCTTGAATTAGGGCCACAGATGTGCTAGTATTTCGCAATGAACTAACACTAGAATTTCACTTGCAACACCTACATATCATTATCAGAAAGATATCCTTACCTTGGTGTTTCCCAGGAAGTCTCTATATTCTCTTAATATGCTTTGGTTTCTAAATAACCCTATAAGCAAAGAATTACAAAACACATTTAGCTCATACATATTCTTATCAGTCACATTTTAGATTAACACAAGTATTCTCTTTACGACTATGTTACATATGCTCCATTAGCTACCAGCGAAAACATCAGGTTATTATAAAAAATCTAGATTTGCAACCCAATTAAAAAATGTGCAAAGGATTTGAAGTCTTTTTTTCCAAAGATAATATGCAAATGGCCAACAAGCACATAAGAAGATGCTCATATCACTAGTCATCAGAGAAATGCAAATCAAAACCACAATGAAGTATCACCTCACACCCTTCAGAATGGCTACTATCCTTAAAAAATAAAAACAGAAAATAACAAATGTTGGCAAAGATGTGGAGAAACTGAAAACCTTATGTAACACTGATGGGATTGTAAAATGGTACAACTGCAATGGAAAACAATATGGAAGTTCCTAAAAAAATTAAAAATGACCATGTAATCTAGCAACCCCACTTGTAGATATATATCCAAAACAAATTAAAGCAGGGTCTCAAAGAGATATTTACACACCTATGTTCATAGCAGCACTATTCACAATAGCCAGGAAGTAAAAGAAACCAAAATGTCCATGGATGAATGGGCAAACAAAATGTGGTATGTACATATAATGGAATATTACTCAGACTTAAAAAGGAAATCCAGACTTAAAAAGGAACCTTGAGGACACTATATGAAGTAACTCAGTCAAAAATATAAATGCTGTTCAGCCAGTGTTTCTCAGTGGTTGAGCATCGATCCATGAACCAGGAGGTCAGGGTTCAATTCCCGGTCAGGGAACATGCCCAGATTGTAGGCTCGATCCCCAGTAAGGGGTGTGCAGGAGGCAGCTGATCAATGATTCTCTCTCATCATTAATGTTTCTCTCTCTCCCTCTCCCTTCCCCTCTGAAATTAATAAAAACATATTTTTTAAAAACACAAATGCTGTATGATTCCATTTATATGAGGTATCTTCAGTAGTCAAATTCATAGAAACAGAGAGTAGAATAGTGGCTATCAGGGGATGGGGGAGAGGAAAAGGGGAGTTCTTGTTTAACAAGTATAGTTTGTTTTGTAAGATGAAAAAGTTCTGGAAAAGAAAACTTTCTGTAGATCTGTTTTATAACAATGTGAATATACTTAACACGTCTGAACTTACACTTAAAAATTGTTAAAATGATGAATTTTATGTTGCATTTTTTTAATCACAATAAAAAAAAAGGCAGGGAGAAATCTGGATTTGCAATGAGATAAAGGCAGTTTGATAAGATGCTCTTAAAATTACCTAAAATTAATGAGTTATTTAAACTTGATATAAGAACCAATTCTTCACTTTTAACTCCAAGTTTAAAAATATAGGATGAAATATTTTTCTATTAGCGTGTTTCCTCAAATTTTGTTACTTTAAATATTTTCTTTAATATATGCACAAAGCTATTCATGGTATCACTATTTGAAATAGCAAAAGACCAGAAACAACTTATAGGAGAATGATTGAATAAACTATGGTATACCCACCAAAATGGAGTATTATAAAAGAAACAAAGAAAAGTCTCTATTTATTACTATAGAATGCTTCCTGGGACATACTCTCAAATGAAAAAAAGCAAGGGCAGAAAGTATGTTAGTTGTCTTATGTATGAAAGGGAGGTGGTTATTTTATTATATTTTGTATGTAATATATGCATGTACCTATACTATTTTATATGTTTAAAAATAAAAAAATAACCCTAAGACTAACTTTTTAAGTGGTTACCTATGTGAGAGAAAGGGTGGAAAGGTCTGGGATGGAAGCTAAATTTCTCTGAAATATTTTGTAAGATGTGACTTTGGAATCATGTAAATGCTTTATATTTATTTGATGGTTTATTTACACAAAGAAATGTCAACAACAGTTATGTCTAGGAAGAAAAATGACAGTTACTAGAAGAAATAAAAGGAGACTTCTTCACGTTTTTGTATCCTTTTTAAAATCACAGGTATGCATCACATCATTAATAAGTACATATATATGTAAATCAAATAATTATCTGAAATCTATTTTATATTATATAAATTCTATCAAGGTGGTTTTGTCACTAAACCATTGGGTTGTTAAATTCCCTAAGAGTCTATGTACATCTAAATCTCAAGCACCATGCAGTTTCCGGTTCATAGCTGTTCGTTAAACATCTGCTGATTTAATTAATTAAAGTAGAAATGTGGTAGCTGAATTAACAGACTTTTCTCTAAGAAAGCACCATCTATTCTATCACTTTTAAAACAAGCATAATCTTCAAATTAGACCATTGGTTTTAATATTCATGTCTTGTGGAAACCACAAATTAACTTCACTTCCTCTCATCATCTTTAAAAAGCTACAGAGGAGAAAAAAAATAGGTATTTTTTTTTATAAAATAATTGAATCCCAAGTGGATATTGCTATTTGCTACAACCAAAAGAGCCAAAGCCAAAAGCATGCAACCATCAGGGAGTACATAATTACAGGCACTATTCTTACCTACCAGTTAAGGCACATCTCGTTTTATTGAACTTTGCTTTACTGTGCTTCGCAAATGGTTTATTTCAGAAACTGAAGGCAACCCCCCGCCTCACCACCACCAGCAAAAACATTGTGGTGGTCTGGAAATGAACCTGCAATAGCTTTAAACTGAATATACTTACTTTCTCTGTATTCTATTTCTGCTTTTTTACGCAGTTTTTTCTCTCTGGCAAGAGCTTCAGGGCTTCCCCAAACTTCCAAAGATCTATGCATGAACACATAACCAACAATGAACAATTTTAATGACTTTATTGTAATCATATTTAAATCTAGATGAACCATCTAAATAACATGAGGATCTTACAGCAATACATAAGTTCCTTTAGAAAAAAATATAAAGCACTTAAGAAACTTTTCTAAACTAAATCTAAACAAAACAGTAAATTCAACAGCAAATTTTCTTATAAATTACAACATATTTTTAGTTAAGTAGTATATACTAGTAATTCCCAGAAAAATTTACAAATATAAAAACAGTCTACCTTTAAAAAAATAAGATATATCCTTTTAAAAATTCTGAATCTAAGATATGTTTTTATTAATCCCAATTTCAGTTTGTACTTTTATTCTAAAAGAACTATGTTCTTACTTTGCCTCCACATCTGATCTCAAGTATACAGTAAAGGATTCAGTATCTTCATGGGGACTTCGTTGTCTGATTTTTCGAAGTTGTTCCAGATCACTAAAGAAAGAAACATGTTAAATTTATTCAGGCAATATTCATACAGTTTATGTACTTAAAGGAATTATTAAGAGCAGATAAAAACCACTACATTGATCCTCATCTTAAAAGACTATAGATCGGCATAGCATTTAAAGATCAGTTTATAAAGATTGCACTTTGTACACAAAAACTGGTTTAGAGACAGTGAAAAAACAATTATTTTTGCCCTGGCTGGGTAACTCAATTGGTTGGAGCGTCATCCTGTGCACCAAAAAGTTTCAGGCTCAATTCCCGGCCAGGGCACATACCTAGGTTGTGGGTTTGATCAAGGCATAAATAGGAGGCAACCAATTGATGTGTCTGTCTCTCCCTCCCTCCCTCTAAACATATGCTTGGGTGTGGAAGGAAGGAAGGGAGTGGGGGGTGCGGGGAGGGGAAAGAGAGGAGAGAGAGGGAGAAAGGGAAATAGTCCTGATGTTCAATGTAGAGATTAAGTTCCTTCCTAAGTGTTTACATTTTATCTGCTATGGACGCAACGCTGCAATGTCTCATGCATAAAAAAAAAAAAAAAATGTGAAAACTAGAAAGAACATGGATTAGAGTATCATCCCTTTATTTAAGAATTTAAATTTTACAGCCATATTTGTTTACATCCAGATTAATACTAAGTGTTAGTACCAAAGGTAGCAAGTCACAAAGGTTTATATGTCAATTCCATGCTATTTAATAATTGTCCCTTCTCTTATATTCCAAAAAGGTTATATATTCATCAAGTCACAACTAAATAGTCATTCAATATTTGATCACTGGTGTTCCTAAGAAAATTCTGTAATGGCAATGAAAAGACCTATAAATTAAAATGTGGTGACGATGGACTATTACTAAGTTCTAGAAACTTAACCTGGAGTTTAAAAATATCAACAACCAACTATCACACATAGGTAAGACAGTGTGGACCAGCTACCAAAAGATTATTCTAGTTTCCTCTCTGTCACTGACTCACTAAATAAGCTGGGTCATCACTAACATCTTTATTATGTTTCCTGGCCTATCATGTGGAGACAGCAATATGTAACCTACTTAATTCCCAAAATTTTTGGAGAACTAAATGAAATACTCTACGTGAAACAGAATATATTTTTATAACAATGTTATAATTGATTATTATTTTATTAGTTCTATAAGTTATAAGGCAGATTGTTGGATTCCCTATTTCTTGTATACCATAGAGAATGACCATGAGGGAGAGGGGGGAAAAAAGAGTAGATCACATCTGATATCTCTAAAAAGCCAAGAAATCTTTCATATAAATATGACTTTTCTAGGTAAACACATAAAGGGAGGAAAAATTTAAAAATATATGACAAATATAATTTCCATAAATCTCAATGACTGCAAGAAAATTAGTAAATAATCTTATACTGTTAATAATTCTGACACATGTGAACATAACAATAAAACTCCTATGATCTTGTGTGACATAGAGGTTTTGAAAAACTTGCCTTTTTGAATTTAAGAAGCCAGAAAGACTGAAATTGCTTATGCTGGAGCAGAATTCAATGTTGTTAACAAATAATTTTAACATTTTTTTAACTGAATAAACATATTTCTTTTTTTTTAATATATACTTTTTTATTGATTTCAGAGACGAAGGGGGAGAGAGAGAGAGAGAGATAGAAATATCAATAATGAGAGAGAATCATTGATTGGCTACCTCCTGCACGCCCCCTACTTGGGGGGGGGATTGAGCCCACAGCCCAGGCATGTGCCCTTGGCCGGAATTGAACCTGGGACCCTTAAGTCTGCAGTCTGACACTCTATCCACTGAGCCAAACCAGCTAGGGCTAAACATATTTAATTCAGGAAGAAGCTATGGGAAAGTTTCCACATGGATGGAAGGTGACAGGAAACACATTCTAAGAAATAAATGGTTATTTACATTAGATAGGTAAAACTACTCTTTAAAAATAATAACTGTACCTGGATTTAAGGCAGAACTCATTTATTGCTCTGACTCCAGTGATGAAATTATTCTGAGTATACTTTGGTCCATACTCCCTCTTCTTAAGGACTGCTTTGACTAAAACCAAAAAACATAGGAAAACAAAAGTATGCACAAAAGTCATACTTAAAGATTAACATAAACTGAGGCTTCACTAATGAATTCCATAAAATATCAATCTTTTTCCTGATGCACTGAATGACATCAGAAAAAAATATTCTCCAAGTGCAGAATAGAATGTAATATTTGTAGCCATCTAGGTTTTATTTCCATAGTTCATCTATAACTGATGCCAAAATGCCATAATGGACACCTTGTATATATCACTTGTTGGTTTAAATTGTATTAACACAATTTAAATTGCTTAGATTCTAAATGAAAATGAATTTAAGCTTCAGTTAAAAATTACTGGCTAGTTCAGTGTTTTTAAAACTCTGGAGTAAAACCAGCATTTTATAAAACATGAAAATAAGAAGCAATCAAAGAGTACTGCATAAAATTAAGAACAAGTACTTTTTGTGAACACTTTTGCTACAGTTAAATAATCTCTATATGTTTGAAAACCACTGGACTGTTTCACATAATGCAACAAAGATGAGTAAACAAAAGGAACATTTTTATCAGTTAAAAATTATAAAGTTTATTATAGATTATAAGTAAAATACTATCTTCTATTAAATTATTTACCTATCAAGGGTCAAATGTTCATAAAAAAGCCAGACACATCAATAACATTGATCTATGTTTATAAGTCATATTATAAAGTGGACTTCTGGTCACAATATAAATAATATAAGCAAATATCTAAAGAGCAAGAGAAAAACAACAGAAGAAACTTGTATGTTCTGTTACAAATTGTCACCTAGTCACTTCACATTCTAGTCTTATATCTATTAATTCATAAATTTTCTGTTCTACTTTCAAGTTCAAAGAGCAAATTAAGACTAAAACTATGTATCACTGCAGTAGGTAAAAAGACTCTTAAAATAACACATGAACTATTAAAATCAAATGTACAAAAAATACTTAAGAACATTTCAAAAATAAAGTTCAATATAAAAATCAAAACCTTATTTGAAAAAACCAATATATAAAGAAGTTCAAGTTTCTTTATAAATGAGTTCAAGTCTCTGAACTGCCTTTCTCCAATAACCCTCAAACTCAAAATCCAGATGAGGTCCTCTGGAGCAGAGAGGGGAATTACATCTCTTTTTTAAAAGATTAGTTGTTTTTTTTAATTACTTTTGTAAAATTTCTTCAAAGTAGCTAGAAATCCCTGTTGGCCTGTCCTGGCCCAGATTATTAATGATAATGACTGCTATCATAATATTAATTATTCTTAATTGTAACTGCACACTACTAGTACGTATCACCTTCAAAATTATCCTACAAAAGAAATTCCATTTTTAGCACCATATTACAGAGGAGAAAACTATGACTTAGAGAAGTCAGGTACATTGCCCAAAGCCATACAGTTGGTACATGCTGGGGCCATAAATTGAATCCAGTTTTGTCAGACTCCAAAGCCACAGTGCTCCTAATCACAGAGTTACTGCCTCAGTGAAACATACTGATTCGGAAATGGGAGTCATAGCTCATTATAAGAACAGAGCTGCAGTTATTCCTAGAAAAGAAAGTCAGACAAAAATGTCCAAGCTCTACCTGGATTTGAAAAAGTTGAAGCTGAAAGGTGTTGACCTCTTGCTTTGTTCTTTAATCACCTTACTTTTCTAAAATGATAAAGTAATTGATAATTTTTATTTGCCATTACTCTTTTCCTTGGGCTTTTGAAAAAAACAATTACCACAAAATTTGTGACCAAAATGCAAAGTAAACTTCAGTAGAAAATTAGCTTATAAATCAGATACTAAATCCTTATGGTCAATAACCCTAACCCTAGCCCTCATTTATATAATAGAAGCCTGGTTGCACGAAATTCGTGCATGGGTAGGTTCCTTAGGCCTGGCCACAATCAGGGCCGATCTGGGCCTTCCAGCTGCCGGCCAGGGCCTCCCTCCTTCCGTGCCGCCCCCTGGTGGTCAGTGCACGTCATAGCGAGTGAGCAAACTCCCGATCTCCTGGTTGACCTCCCAAGGGGACACTTTGCATATTAGCCTTTTATATATATAGAAGAAGATATAAAAGCCTAAGCGAACTTTCAACCAGTAGCTATTACGTGCACTGACCACCAGGGGGCAGACACTCAATGCACAGGCATGAAAACATGGAACAGACTGATTAATCTCAGAGGGAAGCAGGAAGTGGGGAGGGGAAGAGATGATTAACCAAAGATCTTATATGCATACTAGAGGCCTGGTGCACAGATTCGTGCACCAATGGAGTCCCTCAGCCTGGCCTGCAGGGATTGGGCCGAAACTGGCAGTCCAACATTCCCCAAGGGGTCCCGGATTGCAAGAGGGCGCAAGCCAGGCCGAGGGACCCCACCGGTGCACCAGGCCTCTAGTGATAAAATAACTATAAAGACCTCTATATAAACTAGTTTTATATATTTAATTCAAAACATCATAACAAAAAATAGGATTAAAATATATTTACCTCTTACTTGGAGAGGTTCTTGCTTAGTAAGTGGACCTTTGACTTCTGCTGTAAAGTTTCAAAAAATTTACATTAAGCAGTGGCTTGCATACAAATCTATAAATTTGAGCTAATAATCTGGCAATGTGTTAAAAAGATAATATACCATAGACAAGTTAGATTTATCCTAGGAATGTTAAGAGTAGTTAAATGTTAACAGATTCAAGGAGAAAAACTATAGAATCATTTCAGGAGGTAAAGAAAAAGCATTTAATAAAATTCAACACCCAAGCAAGTTTTCAAACCCTTTCTGAAAATTAGGACAAAAATAAATTTCCTTAAAGGGTAAAACAAACCTAAACATTGTATTCAATGGTGAAACTTTAGATGCATTCCTTTAAAATAAGGAACAAAACAAGGACAGACACACTATTGATTCTTCTACTTAAAACTGTCCTGGAGGAGAGAACCAAGATGGCGGCATAGGTAAACACCGGAGATTGCTGCCTCGCACAACCACTTCAAAAATACAACTAAAAGACAGAACGGACATCACCCAGAACCACAGGAAGGCTGGCTGAGTGGAAATGCCACAACTAGAAGGAAAGAGAAAAGCATACCAAGTCTCAGAGGAGGCACAGTGCGGAAGTGAAATACTAAGGTGTGGAGGTGCGCGCGGAGCGGGCTGTTGGCTGAGGGCGCGGTTGTCTGTTTCAATCCGGAGGGAGTCTCAGGCTCTGAGCTCCAGATCCGGGCGAGTCTCTAGGGACCCAGACTCATACGGGAGAAGCGGGACTGTCTGGCATCGGTCGGAACTCGAGGGCAGCTTTCTCTCCGAGGTTTGCAGCGGTTGCTGGGACACTGAGAAGCAGAGCCTCTGGCGACGGACTGAGAGCAGCCATAACTGCTCGCTCTGCCCGCCCTGTTGATCCC
>NW_005369827.1:2794104-2804233 GCF_000412655.1 Myotis brandtii | reverse complement strand
GGGTGTGGGAGATGCGGGAAGAGACTGGACAAAAATCGTGCACCTATGAATGAGGACAGTGGGTGGGGAGTGAGGGCGGAGGGTGGGGTGGGAATTGGGAGGAGGGGAGTTATGGGGCAAAAAAGAGGAACAAATGTAATAATCTGAACAATAAAGATTTAATTTAAAAAAAAACTGTCCTGGAAATATTATTCAATGAAGAATGAAGCCCTGACCGGTTTGGCTCAGTGGATAGAGCGTCAGCCTGCAGACTCAAGGGTCCCAGGTTCGAATCCGGTCAAGGGCATGTACCTTGGTTGCGGGCACATCCCCAGTGGGAGTGTGCAGGAAGCAGCTGAATTGATGTTTCTCTCTCATTGATGTTTCTAACTCTCTATCCCTCTCCTTCTCCCTTCCTCTCTGTAAAAAAATCAATAAAATATATATATTTTTTAAAAAAGAATGAAGTAGTTACTAAAACTACTGTATAATCACCTTCCCCCCCTTCCCCCCCGGCAAAAAAAATAAAAATTAAAAAAAGTAAATTGGAATCCACCTCACATCATCAACAACCAATTCCAGGTAGATTAATGACTTTAATGTTACAATGTTTACATGCCTAACAAAACAATAAAGCCTATTTTTATGGTAGAGTCAGATTTCTTAACAAGGTATAAACAATACAAGGAAAAATTGATAAATTCTGCTTAGAATTCAGAACATCTGTTCATCAAAAGATCCCATTTAAAAAAGAAAGAAAAGCCTCAGACTGAGAAGATATTTCCAACAATTGGAATCAACAAACGATAAGTATCAAGACTATTTAAGAATTCCTCCAGATCAATAAAAGACAATTCACTAGAAAAAAAGGCAGAAGACAAAAACAAAATTGCACAGAAAAACATTTATATATTGCAATATGATCCTTCTTATATTTTTTAATTTGGGAATTTGCAATGTTATTCTGAATAGGCTATATCCGGGGTGGGCAAACTTTTTGACTGGAGGGCCACAATGGGTTCTTAAACTGGACCGGAGGGCCGGAACAAAAGCATGGATGGAGTGTTTGTGTGAACTAATATAAATTCAAAGTAAACATCATTACATAAAAGGGTACGGTCTTTTTTTTTTTTTTTAGTTTTATTCATTTCAAACGGGCAGGATCCAGCCCGAGGGCCGTAGTTTGCCCACGGCTGGGCTATATCCTTTCCCTCTTCCTCATGCTTCAGGGCTCAGAACTCAGTCTGTTCTAAACCAGATATCAGACTGGCAGTTAGAATTCCTACCACTCAATCAAGTCTCCAAGCCAGCAAATGGCAGTTTTCAGTTCCCTGTTCCCTCTTACCACCCTGCCCTACTACCGCCTCCAGTAAGACAAAGCCTTGGGTAATAAATAGAAGAGACTATTTTCAGCCTCCTGCATAAGGATAGGTGCCTAAGTTCAAACAGTGAGTCTGCCTCCAGAACCTCACTATGAATGTAGCACCTGCAAATCCATTACCCCAAACAAGCCAAACTCCTTCCTGGCTGCAAGTGCCTACTTACCGACAGAGAGTTTGGCATTTTTGTTCCATTTCTTGGACATAAGCATGTCTTCTTTTTAATCCAGCTGTTCCTTCAATTTTCTCTTTTACATTTTATCTATGACTCCAATGAGTGAGAAGTGAAACAGGTACTAAAGCATCTGTTTACAATGCCATCTTGATCAGAATTTCTGATTTATCTTCTTTCATGGCTTTTATGGATAAATTAATATCAATAGACTAGACACTAACAAAGGTAAAACTCCCTTTGAAATAAAAGTAAAAAATCTTTTATGTAACTTTCAGTATATGTCTTGATTATTTTTCCGTGAAAGCCACTGATCAAATGACTTAAAATAGTATATTTGTTGTTTTGATAACCAAAACATTTACAGAAAATTCCAAAAGGCTTTTTAAAAAATATATTTTTTTATTGATTTCAGAGAGGAAGGAAGGGGGAAAGAGAGATAGAAGCATCAATGATGAGAGAGAATCATTGATTGGCTGCCTCCTGCACACCCCATACTGGGGATTGAGCCTACAACCCGAGCATGTGTCCTTGACCGGAATCGAGCCTGGGACCCTTCAGTCCCCAAGCCAATGCTCTATCCACTGAGCCAAACCAGCTAGGGCATCCAAAAGGCTTTAACTATTCACCAAATCCTAAGTAGGTTACAATAGCATATTGATAAATTAAAATAGGCTTCAAAACACTTCTACTTAATAACTATAGCTTCTAACATTTGACATTTAACAGTTAAATGATTATTATAATTTTATTATTGTCTACCTTCTCAGCAAGCAAATTCTAAAGCATCTTTTTAGAATTTATGTATCAATTTCTTAAATTTTTCCTTTGGTGAACAAAGAGTAGGGCAGAGAAAAGTGAATGGGGTGGTGGAATAATGAGCTTCCAACACTCACCTAATATCTGAACAACTGAAATCTACTGTCAAACATTTCACTAGCCCTCCTTTCCACAATGATCAAAGTCATTCAACCAAACACAGAAAATAAGGCCCTCTAAGAATTTCTGGATATAATTCTCACTACAGACTGTCTAGATGTCACTATGTAGTGTTAAGAATTACAAACAAGAAATGCTAGCAAATGGCTCAAAAATAGGTATTGATACCTATTTTGCACACTGCCATCTTAATAAACTTACATGTATCACTGGAGTAGAATCTTTATGATTTCATAAATAACCAGACATTTTATGCATGAATATCTCTAGACATTTTGTTTTAAGCTCAAGTCCTGGCTGTTTGCCACACATCTGCTGTCATTAGCAAAATTAAAACTAATTTTACTAAAATTTAAAACATCTGAATGCTCCTTAAAAACTTAAGGATTCCTTAGCAAATCTCTGCCTCTTAATGAGCTGTGCCTGACTGTATCATGGGATTTGAATTATTCAAAAGTCAATCTCAAACTCTTAAATACACAAATTATCTTTCAATCAAGCAATTACTTGCTGTCTACCTGATGGCTAACAAAATCTAATCTGGCCTAAGCTAATTCTGAAATATTGAGCCCAAAATAAAACCATCACAAACAATATATTTCTAATATAAGAAAATAAACTAACATTTTTATTTCAGTCAGCGTAGAAGAAACTACTCATTCACAGATTTCAATTTCAAGTATTTTGTATAGAGGTACCAACATTAAGTATTTTTTGCCTGAGTCTAAGTTCACCTCAGAAGAGCATTATAACATAATCTACCCTTAATTATATTATTTCATCCCTTGTTTCTTCTCCCATTTTGATGATCTAATAAATAGGCTTTCTGGAACTTAAGGACTCGGTACACTCTGTATTCCTTCATCCTTTAATATCAAAATTCTCAATCAATATTTACCCCAGCAGTTCTCCATCACCACAAGAAAAAGAAAAGAAATTGCTAAAATTGCACAGTAAGCCCAAAGGGAGTATAAGACTTAGGGAAAAGGAAGAAAAAAAGACATCATTACATGAATACATGTTTCTCAATTAATCTGTAAAACCTTCCCCTGTGAAAGACATTCAAAAGGGAAAGATGGCCTTGAAAGGTTTCTTCTTCAAATGTTCTCTTCTCCTGACACTGTACTCTCCTTGGATTTTCTCCTACCTCTCTGGGCTGCTCCTCCTAATAATTCTTTGCAAGCTCCTCTTCTTCCATTTGTCTCTACTCATTGGGGGTTTTGTACTAAAAGATTTTTAGCTCATTTCAAACACTCTCCCTGCACTATATCAAACATATCAATGACTTCAGTCACCACCTAGGAATAGCTAACACCTCCTAAATCTGTATCTCCACGCTAGAATTCTACACATTCATTTATTTACAAATATTTATTAAACCCTTATTATATGCAAACCACTGCTCTGGGCTCTGAAGTTCCTGCTGTCATTAGGCTTGCAAACAAGTGGGAAGTAAATAAATATTGAAAATACTAGTCAGTAATGAGTACAATTTAAAAGAGAATTAAAAGTAAGATCATATTAAAGACTGACTAGGTGGCTACTTTAGATTGAGTGATTAAAGAATGATGTGCAGAGATGCCATTTCAACTCCAATGTAATGACCAGCAGAGGTCAGCCAGGTGAAATACACCTTGGAAAGAGAAAGCAAATAGAGCAAAGGCCCTATAAATGAGAAAAAGCTTGGTTTCCTAAAAACCAAAAGGAGATGGTTTGACTGAAACATAATAAGAAAGTCAGAGTGGAAGCAGGGAGCCCAGGGAAACGGTTATTGCAGTAATCCAGTCAAGAGATGATGATGTCTCACAGTGGACTAGACCAGGTACAGCTTGTTTTATTGTGCCTTGCTTTATTGCACTTCACAGATAATGAGTTTTCATCAACATGAACAAAAAGATTATAATTCACTGCAGGCTCAGATGATGCTTAACATTTTTTAGCAATAAAGTATTTTTTAATTAAGGTGCAAACCTTTTTTAGGCGTAATACCATTGTACACTTAATAGACTACATATAGTGTACACATATCTTTTATATGCACTGGGAAACCAAAAAGTTTATAACTCACTTTACTGTAATATTTGCTTTATTGTGGTGGTCTGGACTGACCCCACAATATCTCTGAGGATTGTCTGTAGTATACCAAACTGCCTATTAGATATCTGTTAAGATGTCTCAGAGACACCTACAATTTAGATGACCAAAATTAAATCATCTTCTCAAAATACACTCCATCTAGCTTTGGTATTGCTAATTTTAGAAACCAATGAAATCACTACACAATTGCCCAATGCAGTAACCAGGCACTGACCTTTACTTGACCCCTTCCTTCATTCCCCCAAATTCAATCACCAAGCCCTAATTATACACCTCCTAAATCTCCTGAGTTTATCTACTCCTTTAAAAGAATCATTGCCATTAGCCTGGTCTAGACCCTTATTTGTATTACTGCCTCCTTTGCAATCTGTTTTCCAGTCTGCAACTAGTTATCATTCTAAAACCTTAAATCTGGTCAATTATTTCCTCTACTAAAAATACACCAATAGAGTTCCATTGCCTACAAAGTCCAAACTCCTGAACAAAACCCTGATCTGACTACTGTTTACCTCTTGAGTTACATCCCTTGGATTTTTCAAAACTACCAACCCCAAAACCAGGATCCTCTACTCCAGTGATGGCGAACCTATGACATGCGTGTCAGAGGTGACACGCGAACTCATTTTTTTGGTTGATTTTTCTTTGTTAAATGGTATTTTGTTACTAAACATGCATACCTCTGGACATTAGGGGAAATACGGACATTAGGTACAGCGGGGGCGCTTTGGTTTAGAGCAGTGATGGCGAACCTATGACACGCGTGTCAGAGGTGACACGCGAACTCATTTTTTTTGGTTGATTTTTCTTTGTTAAATGGCATTTAAATATATAAAATAAATATCAAAAATATAAGTCTTTGTTTTACTATGGTTGCAAATATCAAAAAAATTTCTATATGTGACACGGCACCAGAGTTAAGTTAGGGTTTTTCAAAATGCTGGCACGCCGAGCTCAAAAGGTTCGACATCACTGCTACTCACTACTTCAATCACACTATATTACTTGTAAATTTTACCTTCTTTTTCCACTGCTCATCACACCAATACCTAATTAGATATCATTCAGTTCCCTAATTAGATATTTCCTTATGGAAACCTTTCCTAACCACTTTCTAGTAAGCTCAGGGGCCCTTCCCAGTATGTTCCTGCAGCCCACAGTATTTCCCCTATCACAGGACTTACTATACAGTATTATATTTCTTTGCTTAATTTTCTGTTTTAGCAATAGACTATAAACTCAAAGAGTCATTCTCACTTGCTGCCATATGAAAAGTACTCAATAAATACTTCTTGAATAAAATAATAAAAACGTGAATAAAGGACTTTTTAATGCTGCACAGCAAACTAGACAGCCTGAACAAAATCTTTTCAAATGCATTGCTAAAGTAGCAAAAAGTTTTCTTAAGAGGGCAAAACAAAGGAAAAGCTGGGCCTCTATAGAATAAGTGAGCACACCAAAGCCAGTTTTTGCCTTAGTGATTTCTGTTGAACTTATACTTTTTGAGCTTCTACAGAACTTCATGGCTACAAGGGGCATGGGAGACCAGAGAAGAAGACTATTTCTGCTCAAGATGGAGACACTCAGAAAAAAAGTGTCTGCTAACAGAAAATACTCAGGAAAAAAGCCACACACCTGGTATAACCGTGAATTAAAAATAATATACAAGAAGGGAACAACAGGGAAGCATGCCTGCCTCTACTTTCCTGTTACATAGCAGAGGGGGGGAGGGGGAGCGGGGAACTTCCCTGAAAACCCTAAGAATAAACCAGCCCTCATGCAAATTTGCACTCTGAATTCATGCTACCAAATGTGGTCTAAAAATGAAAAGCAGAGAATTTAATATGGTCCCAAGTTGTATTCTAGCAGCTAAAAGGCAAAAAGCAAACTCTCAATATAGGACATCTTCAATCCAAAGACATCAAATAATTCCAAGATATAGAACTGCATAGAAAATGAACAACTCTTGGTTAAAAAACACAAATATGGTATCATGAATGAAAGCAAGAAACAAAGAAAAAAGATAATATAATTGGAACCAAAAGATTTCAGATAGTATAATTTTCTGTCGGAATATAAAAATTATGTTTAATGTGGCTAACTAATAAAAGTTTGAAAATATCAGCAAGAAACATGAGACTAACCAAGCAAGGTAAAAAAACAATTACTTTCTAAAAATGAAAACTATAATAATTAAAAGCCCAACATATGTATCAATCAGCAGATTAGAGGTAACTGAAGAGGTAATTAGTGAATTAGGCAGACCTAAAAAAATAATCCAGAATTCAGGCCAGAATAGAAATATAAAAATGACAGAAATAGAAATATAAAATTCAGTAATAGAAAATATGACAGGCTTAGAGTCATGGAAAATAAAGCAAGAGGTAACATATTTCTAATGAGAGTTCCAAAAGGAGATAACAGAGAAATGGAAAGAGACAATATTTGAAGGGACAATGACAGAGAATTACAGAATTCCAGAACTGTATAAAAATATCAATAAGATTTTTTATAGGTAAGTTCTATCAAATATTCAAGAAACAAATATTCTTAAACCATTCCAGAATACAGAATTATTTTAAAAGATTTATACATACCTGCTTCATCAAATGATGGTATTTTTTCCACTTGGAGAGTTTTTGATCCCTGCCCTTCTTTCTGAACATTCGTAGAATACAACTTTACTTGACTCAGTGTACAAAAGTATGAGTGACTACAGGGAACCATGTTTGAAAAGCTTCCAAATGTCACCAAATTCTGCCATTCTAAAAGAAAAAAATTTCTTTTAATTTCAAACAAACTCACAAGGATTTTTATACCCAATAAAACATGCCTACTATGATTAGAATGAGAATAGTTTTACAGAATAACAATAAAACTTTCATACTGCAAGATACCCAAATGTACAGTGCCAAACCACTCTCTCCACTGGAGGTGTTTCCCTGACACCTAGGTATACAATTTTGTAAAGAAAAAAGTAAAGGATAATACTCCTATTTTCTCTCATTTGTAAACTTAATCACATGGAAACCTTTAAAATATATTTTAAAAATTCATACTATTCAGCTATTCTGAAATACTCATTTTATATGCTGGTTACATGTAAAAAAAAAAAAAGGCATGTACTTTTCAGATATAGAAATCTTGAGGTGGGAGATCAGGAGGGCTTCCTACTCAATACTCCCATATACTATACTACTCAAAATTAAAGTGTTCTCTTTCTACTAGCTGCAGATTTATTCCTTTCATTTCATAATCAATAAGTGAGTTATGGGAATTTTAATTGAGGGAATAGAATATTAATTATGAAGCATTTCAGCTGCTGCATCTGGGTTGGCTATGGGCTTTAGAGGGCTGAAATACAGAAGGAAAAAAAAAATTCCACACTTGCCCTGAAGTGGTAGAAAAGCAAATCTGTCTATCTCTAGGCTCATGTGACCCTTCTCTTTTATTTTTATACTAGAGACCCAGTGCATGAAATTCGTGCACTGGGAGGGTGGGGGGGGGTTCCCTCAGCCCGGCCTGCACCCTCTCACAGTCTGGGACCCCTCACTCTTTACTACCCGCCTGCTCGCTGCTCCTTACTGCTCGGCTCGCTGCTCCTTAGTGCTGCCACGGAGGCAGGAGGATACCACTACCACCGCTGTGCTTGCCAGCCATGAGCCCAGCTTCTGGCTGAGAGGCGCTCTCTCCCTGTAGGAGTGCACTGACCACCAGGGGCAACTCCTGCGTTGAGCGTCTGCCCCCTGGTGGTCAGTGCGCATCATAGCAACTGGTCGTTCTGCCGTAACGGTCACTTAGGCTTTTATTTTATAGATGACTACTTATAATTCTTTCTAAAAGAATTCAAAACCCTGTCTAGTTATAACATATATAAGGTGTCCCCAGAAAATGTATACACACACTTTGAATAATTGTTTTGTTAATCCTCACCTGAGGATATTTGTTCCCTGATTTTTAGGGAGAGTAGGAGAGAGAGGGAAAGACAGAGAAACATTGTTGTGAGAGAAACCTACCGATTGGTTGCCTCCAGCATGAGCCCTGATCTGGGAGGCAACCCAGGCCTGGGAGGAGCCTGCAACCGAGGTATGTGCCCTTGACTGGACTTGAACCTGAGACCTTTTGGTCCGCAGGCCAATGCTTTATCCACTGAGTCAAACTGGCTAGAGCCACTTTGAATAATTATAAAGACAGTGTTTATTACAATACATTTCATTTTCAAAATTGAGCTATCAGTTGATAAAGTGTGTATACATTTTTCTGGGACCCCCTGTATTTTCTAAAGGTTTAGGTGTATTAATGAAATTATATCATGAGATAATTGTTTTTCCAAGAGTGGCTGGTTAAGTATTTAAGAGTTAAGACTTTTCTAAATGCTTAATAATGATCTTACAAAATGTAAGTTCATATATGTGCATGTGCAGATATATGCCTTCTGAAATGAAAATAGTATTTTCTTAATGGCTCAGCAAATTCATCAGGAACATAAATTGTTGGAAGCTACCCATTGTCTTCACTATCAGAAAAGTGTAAACAAGGAACGCAGAAGGCTCGTGAACCTAGAGCTCTGGCAGGGGCCAGAGCTATGCACTGATTGTTTAGTCGAGACAATGGTGGCTCAAGCAATTTCCTGACCAAATAGTCTAAAAGTAAATGTTTACTAATATTTACTGACCTTTAAGATAGTCAGTCTGTTACCGGAATTGCCTGCCTAAGGGCAATATGTGTATCCAAAACTGAATAAAAGGTTGGCAGGGCCTGGGCACCAGTGAAGTCCTTCCCCTTGAATTGGACTCTCCACCTGCCCCCCCATTATTTCCAAATTATTATTTCTTGTCTTGTCTCATCATTTGCCTGCGGCCCTTCTCCAGATCCCGAACCCTAAGCCATGCGGGATGTGGCATCTCACAATAAATTACTGTAAATGTTGAAGATAATTTGAAAAGCATGAGGAACAGAGGTAGCATAAGTATTCACTCAAGTTTCAGGCTTGGAACTTATATGCTTTAAAAACTTCTTAATGTCAACTTACTTTTTCATTTGGCAAATAACTGTTGAAGGCTCAATATAGTTTTGGTCATTTGCCTCTATTTCTTAAAGGCTGAGAAAAGCAAATATAACAGTGTATCTTCTTGCACATTAAAATATGTAGGCTACCAGCAAAATCAGTGAAGCAAAGGCTAAAGCAAATCCTCTCAAGAAACCCATCCTCCAGGAAAGCATCTTCACAGCAGGCCAATAGTGTCGTCTTGTCAGCCCTATTCGAAATATCTTTTGTGATTATTACCAACAAAGACAATAAGCCACAACACCTTTTTTTCCCCACCCACTGATGAAATGCTTTTATAGAGACTGCACTAAGGTGTTGAAAGAGGGATTACTCCACAGTCTAAAATCCTTCTTCAGGAGATAAAGTTTCCATGATTTGATCCTCGAGGGTTTTTTCCTCCTTAGATTTTAAAACATTTTATTATAGAAATTAGAGGCCTGCTGCACAAAAATTTGTGCACTCGGGGGGGTCCCTTAGCCCGGCCTGTGCCCTCTCACAGTCTGGGACCCCTCGGGG
>NW_005369827.1:2786352-2793580 GCF_000412655.1 Myotis brandtii | reverse complement strand
TTTTTTTTATTCTGGGATTTATTTACCTTCTATAATTAAAACTTTGTAGCCTGGAGTGGAGCTCAGAGCTGGCCAGGGCTGGCGCGAGGGAAGCTTGGCTTCCTCCATCGCCAGGGGCAACCCAAGGCTCTAGCTCCGTGGCCACGGCCCGCTGAAAGCAGGTATCTGGGGTTTATTTATCTTCTATAATTGAAACTATTGCTTTGAGTGGAGCTCAGAGCCGGCAGCGGCAGGCGGGAAGCTTGGCTTCCTCCATCATTGGGGCAACCAAGCCTCCTGCTCGCTCCAGCTCCGTGGCTGCCAGCTGCCATCTTGGTTGGGTTAATTTGCATATAGTCACTCTGATTGGCTGGTGGGCATGGCTTAAGGCGTAGCGAAGGTATGGTCAATTTGCATGTTTGTCTTTTATTAGTGTAGATTTTCAAACATATGCAAAGGTAGAAAAAGCTGAACAATAAATGTCTACATACTTAATGCCCACCTTCAATAAGTATCAACTCATAGTCAACCTTGTCTCATCTCTATCTATACCAGTATCTCCTCACCTCCATTTTAATTGATGCAAAACTCAGACATAAGCCGAAACCGGTTTGGCTCAGTGGATAGAGCGTCGGCCTGCGGACTGAAAGGTCCCAGGTTCGATTCCGGCCTTCAATAAGTATCAACTCATAGTCAACCTTGTCTCATCTCTATCTATACCAGTATCTCCTCACCTCCATTTTAATTGATGCAAAACTCAGACATAAAATAATCTGTAATAATAAAAGTGTAATATGCTAATTAGACCAGACATCCTTCTGGATGTCCTTCTGAATGAAGCCGTGGACGCGGGGGCCGAGACAGTGGAGGCAGAGGCGGTGACAGCCACCGTGGCAGGAGTCAAGCCTCTTGCATGAATTTTGTGCATCGGGTCTCTAGTTTCATTCATAAACATTTCAGTATGAATTCTTAGAAACAAGAACTTTTAAAAGTAAAAACTAATAACAATTTCTTAATATCATCAAATACCATCAATTTCCAATTTTCAGTTGTTATAGGTATTATAATTTTTGTGTGTGTGAACAAATCCTAACAAGGTCCACAAACTGTGACTGACAGATAACTTTTAAGTCTCTTTTAAACTACAGGATGTCTTTTTTTTTTTTAAGAGCAGTTTTTATATTTAAGAGACCAAGTTGTTTGTCCTAAAATTTTGTTCTGGTAGTATTCCAGTCTAATTTTGCTGATTTAATTCCCTGTATAGTTTATCATGTTCTATAAATTGTCTAAAGGCTTTATCCAGGCCTGGTATCTCAGTTAAAGCATCATCCTGATACACCAAGGTTGCTGGTTCAATCCCCGTCAGGGCACATACAGGAAACAACCAATGAATGCATAAATTAATGGAAAACAAATTGATGTTTCTCTCCCTCTCTCTCTCTAAACATCAATAAAAAATAAAGGCTTTATCCAAATTCTGGTTCTTTTTATTACGGCAACACTAGTTGTTCGGTAGTGATGAGTTATTTCATCAGGAGCCACATAATATTTGATTGTCTATCTGTGACAATATATGCTGTTGTTCAAAGCCTAGAACCATTTATTCATTAGGTGGTTACAAAATGGTGATAATTTAATTTTATCACTTCTTCATTATTATTCAAATACTTCTACAAAGAGAACGTTCCCTTCATTTATTTGGTTATTCAGCAGTATAGTTCATATAGGAAAATCAAGCTAAATAATTAACTCTTTCCCTTATTTTTTAGTTCTCAAAATAATGAGTTCATTACCATCCTGCAGTAGTGACAATTAATTTCTGTGTGTGCATGTACTGTTATGATTTCACAGATTTAAACATTATTTGATGTATTTTAATCCATTTTAGTCATTATCTTGATTAATGCTCAAACTGTCCCATTTTTGGCTGGTATTCTCTTCAGATTGACACCTGTGTCCTTTTGGCACTATCCTAGTAATCTTTGATAGCTTCCTTGCCAGCTGTTTTGAAAAGTCCTTAATTTTTAACTTCAGGAAATTTCAGGTATCAGCAACTTTAAAAGTACACATTTGGGCCCTGGCTTCTGTGGCTCAGTTGGTTGAGCATTGTCCCGTGCACTGAAAGGTCAATGGTTCGATTCCGGGTCAGGGCACATACCCGGGTTGTGGGTTCAATTCCTGGTTGGGATGCGTACAGAAGGCAACCAATCGATGTTTCTCTCTCACATTGATATTTCTCTCTCTCTCTCTCTCTCTCTCTCTCAAATCAATAAAAACATTAAAAATTTGTGGCATTAAAATTTTACACAATTAAAAAATTACACAAAACTTACAGAATGCATTACTACCTTTAACAGTTTATATTCTAAAAAATACACAGGACCACATTTGAGTCAATAAGCAAATATAATACCTCACACATAGTAGTAAAAACACAAACATCTGTCAAATAAATGATTGAGTTCATTAATTAATTCTAGGTGGCAGAAAAATATTACCCACCATAATACCCTTTCTTCAAGGTGACTTCTAAAATAAGCTACATACAGAAGATCAGTCTTAAGTTTGGTGCTCACTCTTCTGCAGGTCTAGACAAGGACCTTCTTTTTGCTGTACAAATAAGGGCGGTTTCTTCATTAAGACTTCAAGCTACTGTTATTTTTATCAGTATGGTCATAACAATTACTCTTCTCCGCTTTTATTTTACTGTAGCTCTGTAGCTCCTAATGACCACTGCTACTGATCACCATTTGTCATCTCTCTCCAACCTGGTTTGTCATCTACCACTTACTCTGGCTTTCAGAGGAAATTTAGCCTTCTTTTTCAGACTACAACAACAAACAACACAAGAAACACTTTTTCTCCCATGTAAACTGACATACTGTACACGTTGCTTAGGGAGTAACAATAACTAAAAACAAACAGAATCAGAGTCAAATGTGCACCCTGTCTTTCAGAGGTCAGTCTCATTATTTAAGAAACGATTTCAGTAGTTTTTCCCCAAAATTTCTAAAGCACTGACATACTGAAAACTAAGTCATGGTTACTAAATCACTTAATTTCAAAGAGGTTAGTGATTGTGAATTTAAAATAAGACAATAAGTAGAACAGCACAGCAAAAGCTTGCTAGGCCCATATAATATACTATTATTATATAGAATGCAAAAACTGTTCTTCATGGTATTATTTATTATAGCAAAAACTAGAAACAACTTAAATGTTCCCCAAGAGAATGATTACATTATCAGACATCCCTGTATTTTCATTGTGTATTCATCAAAACCTTTTAATAACATGTAAAAATACTCATGCTATAATGTATTTATAGGAGACAAAAGAATAAAGTCTGAATTCAACTATTATAAATGTTACTGGTAAAATATTTGGATTCTGCATAACTTTTTCTCCATACTTTTCTGTATTTTCAAAAAATGCCTAAATTTTTAAAAACTAAAAATATTATCATTGCTCGATTACTTTTAATATTATTAGTGCTAATATTAACACACTATCTCTAGTTTACTTTTATGCTTTCAGCCAGGCAAAAATGGAGAGAAATCTCTTTTATGCCTAATCAGCTAACAAGCAAAAGTGTGACTTTGACCGGGTAGCTCAACCTAAAAGACTAGTGCTGATTTGATTTTTCTCCAAAATAGAGTAAGCAATAGGAAATCCTTTTTTTTTTTTTTTTTCAAGTAAAGTATATGAGATGCTGGCAACTTCCTGCATTGCTTCTTGGCATACATCTCTATTGCCTTGCTTTATTCTTGTTAATATTTGCTTTAAAAAAGTAAAAACAGTAACAGGAAAGCTAGAGTCCCAGACCAGCACATGTAATGAAACAGTCCCTGCTGGCTACTTTCTTGCACAACACTTATGTTTTCTCATTCCTAGTGTCTGCCCAATAAAGGTGAAACCTGTGTCTCTTGTTCAGCATTACACCATAGTAACTATAA
Source organism: Myotis brandtii (assembly GCF_000412655.1). Lineage (NCBI taxonomy): Eukaryota > Metazoa > Chordata > Mammalia > Chiroptera > Vespertilionidae > Myotis > Myotis brandtii. The sequence continues at coordinate 2,789,645 of NW_005369827.1, read as the reverse complement.
TGTCTAGCACCTCTTTATTGAATAATTTTTACTCACAAAAACTCTATGAAGAACATACTCATTTTACAGTTATAAATCCTATCATTAACTTGAACTACACAGAATCATGCTGTCAGTCTGCCAAAATGGTCTTTTATAATTGTCAATGTTCCTATTAGTTATTTAAGGGAGGGAGTTCTGGGGACAAAAGTTAAATTGTTAAAATCCCTACTCTACTTTTCTTATGGTAGTAAATATGAGCACATTACAGATAGGAATAAAATACAAAGCTTTAATTTCTATATTTTTATTTAAAAACTTTCATTAATCTCAGTTTTAAGCAAAAGCATGTGTCCATTTGATATGCAGTACTTAAAGGAGCATCCTCTGACCTCAAATTTTGGTCAAATTTTTTATAAATATATGAAAAAATAAGCCCTAGCTGGTTCTCAGTGGATGTGGATAGAGCGTCAGCCTGTGGACTGAAGGATCTCAGGTTTGATTCCGGTCAAGGGCACATGCCTGGGTTGTGGGCTTGATCCCTAGTAGGAGACGTGCAAGAGGCAGCCAATCAATGATTCTCTCTCATCATTGATGTTTCTATCTCTTTCCCTCTCCCTTCCTCTGTGAAATTAATAAAGATATATTTTTTTAAAAGTTAAGTGCTCTATGCAAAGCCAAAGAAGCTTAAAACAAAAAGGATATATTCACTATAGAAACTAAGTCACATCTTATTATTTAAAAGTATATGTTTATTGTAGATCATTTGAAAAACACAAAGCTAAAAAATTTTTCTAGAGAAACTCAGTTAACATCGCAGTATATTTTCTTACTAAATTTTTTTCTAATTTTAACTAATAGTACAAGAGCATTTTTCTGTGTCACTAAATATTCTAAATTATTACTTTAAAAAATGGTTGCATATATCATCAGCCCATAATAAATTTACTATAATATTTCAGTTTCTAATTATAACTATGTTACCAATTTATTACTATGAATAATGAACTTATGCACACACTTTAATACATACCTGATTATTCCATTAAAGTAAATCCCTTTAAGTAGAATTGCTGGATCAGAAGGCATAAACCTTTAAAGTTATTTTTTTTTTAAGTATTTTTATTGATTTCAGAGAGGAAGGGAGAGGGAGAGATAGAAACATCAATGATGAGAGAGAACCATCGATTGGCTGCCTCCTGCAGATCCCACACTGGGGATCGAGCCTGCAACCCAGGCATGTGCCCCTGACCAGAATCGAACCTGGGACCCTTCAGTCCACAGGCCGACGCTCTATCCACTGAGCCAAACCAGCCAGGGCTAAAGTTATTTTTATACAAAGAATAACTGACCTATAAAACACTGTTCAACTATATGTCCCAATCAGTAGTAAGAGAGTTCCTGCTTTCCTGCACTCTCAATATGAGGCATCATTGTGAAAAACTTAGCCAACACAGCCAGGCAATGAGTACTAAATCCTTTAAACTTATGGTTCTATGTTTATTAGTGAGTATAAAAGATTTTTGCATTTTTTTTTTTGGCCACTTGAACTCTTTGCCCACTTTTCTACTGAAATGTACATTGGTTTGTAAAAATTCTTTTTTAAATTAGGGATACTAACTCTAACTGCACTATCCAATAGAGTAGTCACTGTTCATTGAGCACTTGAAATGTGACTACTCTGAACTAAGATGTGCCGTAAGTGTAAGATACACACTGGACCTCAACAATTTAGTACAAAAAAGATAATGTAGCCCTAGCTGGTTTGGTTCAGTTGATAGAGTGTCGGCCTGCGGACTGAAGGGTCTCCAGTTCAATTCCCGTCAAGGGCACATGCCTGGGTTGTGGGCTCGGTCCCCAGTAAGGGGTGTGCAGAAGGTGGCCAATCAATGATTCCCGCTCATCATTGATGTTTCTATCTCTCTCTTCCTCTCCCTTCCTCTCTGAAATCAATAAAAATATTTTTTAAAAAGATAATGTAAAATACCTCAATAATTTTTATATTGATTACATGTTGAAATATTTTGAATATACTGGATAAAATAAAGTTAATTTCATCTCTTTATTTTTTAAAAATATGGCTATCAGATAACTGAAAATTACATACATGACACATATTTCTTTTGGACAGTACTGCTCTAGAATACTGTTTTCCTTTTCACCTTTAAATATTTTCCAGGTTAATTTGACAAACAGATATTTCTCACTTTAAGTATGCAAATGAAGCAATTGTTTCCCTCAAGGTTTCATCCTCTCCTTACTCTTCATACGTTTTTCCCAACCCCATATTCTCCCACACAAGAATTTTATAAGCATACACTAAACTTTATTTCTTGACAAAAAAGTATGTTTTTAGAATTTTTCCCAAAAGTTCTTCAAATACTATTTTCTTCTTACACTTAAACAGTACTCTTTTTCTAAATTATTTTTAAATTTTACCATACTTATGGTAGCCCTTTTAAAACAGTTTCAGTACTACTGAAACTAAATTTTCACAAACAAGATTATTTTTAAAACCCACTAAGTGTTTTTAAGTGTGAAAACACATTTTAATAATAAACATTCCAAAGAACTCTGCCAAGTCATTCTGACTGGTGAGATAGGAAATTATTATTTATGGTTCCCAGATGATAAGAGAACATAATTTTTGACATGACAGTTACAGAGAATAGAATTACATATTACACTATTTCGACTCCTTTTAACCAACATTTAAAGGGCAGTTTTTCCTAAATTCAACAGCCACTACAGCTAATTTAAATGCAAAGTACAGAAATTATGTGGTCAATAGAAGCAATGCTACAAAGTTTACTTGGGTATTTCTTGTTGTTCTTCATCCTCACCCGGGGATATTTTTCCATTAACTTTTAGACAGTGGAAGGGAGAGGGAGAGGCAGAAAGAGAAACATCAATGTGAGAAAGACACATCGATTGGTTGCCTCCTGCAGGGGCCTGGTGGGGACTGAGCCTGCAACTGAGTTATGTGCCCTTGACTGGAATCCAACCCGGGACACTTCAGTCTGCAGGCCGATGCTCTAACCACTGAGCCAAACCTGCTCGGGCTGATTTGGGTATTTTAAAGTGAGTATAACCAAATGATTCATCCTGCTCATAAGAGAATCAGGTATATTGCCAATATAAAAAACAACAATTATACTTTCCATCACCACCAAAAAGCCTCAAGAACATTTCTGAAAATTTAAGAGCCCACTTTTACATTTATTGCCAATAAAAAAATACAAATGTATTATTTGCACAGCATAGGCCTTACCAGAGCTTGTATTATACACTAGTGGCCCAGTGCACGAAATTCG
>NW_005369827.1:2785067-2786120 GCF_000412655.1 Myotis brandtii | reverse complement strand
CCCCTAACCACTCTGCCTGCCAGCCTGCTCGCCCCCCAACTGCCCCCCCTCTGGCCTTATTGCCCTCAACTTCCATCCCCCCCACGGGCCTGATCGCCCCCCAACTGCCCTCCCCTCCTGGCTTGATTGCCCCTAACCGCCTCTGCCTCTGCCCGGCCACCATGGTTTTGTCCAAAAGGACATCCAGAAGGTCTCCCAGTCTAATTAGCATATTATCCTTTTATCAGTATAGATTTGAATAACTAGACTACAAATTCTATTGCCAGGTCACAAACATCCTACAAGTGTTTCAAACATGAATTTTTGAAAAATGTTTCTGCAAATACTGTTTGCATCCTCGGGAATCTGGAGGATTAGATTAAGGGTGGGTTTGGTTCAGTCTCCGCCCTCATTGTTTCTATCCCAGTTTTCAAGTGTCACGCTATGGCTGGCCAATCTATGGCCAAAAGCGAGGTAAACCTGATTAAAACTTACAAGCTCAAAGCTATTTTGGAAACGATCGGACAATCTGAATTAGAAACGAATGTTGAAGTAGAGGGATAAAAAATTACAGCCCCGGTAGATACTTTTTCACCAAAAGGATTGTTGAACGGAACTGAAGCGTTCTTTTGTTTTTCCGCCAAAAATTGGGCTCAATTCAGTGACGGTGAGATGGCCATAGCCCCATACTTCTGAATGACTCGCAAATGTCAAATTGCAACCCCGCGCGCCTTCATCCTTGTAGGAAATGTAAGAAAACAAGCTGGGGATACGAGACAGGAGCCGCGCAGGAAAACCTATTCCGCTACAACGCAGGTGAGTCGGGGAGCTCGAAAGCCCTGGAAGTCTGAGTCGGTCACTTCCCACGAGGCGGCCTGGGGGAGCGAGGAGAGCGGTCACTGCCGGCACCGCGATGTGCACTCAATGCTTGATTAGCTGCAAAGCGGGCGGCTTCAAGGTGGCGACCCTGTCCGCAAGCTCTGCGAGCCCTGACCAGTGCTAGGACCGGAGGCGACACCGGGGTCACCAAGGCCGGTCAGGAGCCCCCCTGGCGGGCGGGCCCCACTGCAGAGG
>NW_005369827.1:2775084-2784858 GCF_000412655.1 Myotis brandtii | reverse complement strand
ACTGCGTCTCCTGCCGCCGCGCCACCACCGGCACCAGCGGACTCCATAGACCGGGTACCGGCGAGCGACGACGCCTGCGCCGCCACCGGCGGCCTCAGGGACCCGGAAGTGGCAACGTCATTTATTAACGCCGGCGCGGACGCAGCGGAAGTGGCGTCACGCGGAGCGCGAATTGCGAGGTTCTGAGTCGGGGTACCTGGACTGGGCCGCTGTGGGGAGGGCGTGGCTGCAGGTGAATTTGGGTGTGTATTTTTTTTTTTTTTAATGTATCTTATTGCTGAAAGTATCACAGATGTCCCCTTTTCTGCCCATTGACCCCTCCACCCCAGCCCCGCCCCCCGGGTGTGTTCTTGTCTCCTCCGCACCTGCACGTTCACTCCTTGCCTTGAAATCGTCGCCTAAGTTGTGGACGTTCTTAACAATCAAGAAAGCCTGAGAGAAGTGGCAGCCTGTGGGGCTTTTGCTTGCTTTTTTACTTTTTTCCCGAACTCGAGACCCGGGCCAGGTGTTGTAAGTGGGAAGGAAGGTGGGGAGGAAGGACGGACGGACGCTAGTCTTCTGATTCTCCCTCCCGTGCCTTCCCGGGTAAGTCCCAGAGGAGGCCGGCATGTCTTCGGTGCTGCCCGAACCTTCACCGGACCCCGTCGTTCTTCGCCTGTAATGCCTTTTCGTACCCAGTACCACGAAGACAGGGACCAGCTTCGGAATCAGTTACCTGCCCACTAACCTTTGAACCGCAGATTCTCGTCTGAAATACTGTAGAGTAAGAATTCTATAAATTCGAGATGCGTCTGCAATATCGAGATGTGCAGACATCGACAGCAGGAATCAGTCTGGGCCCAGAGAGAGAAAGAGAGTCCCCCCTGTGCTAGGGGCAGGGACCATGGGAGAGAAAAATTGCTAATTATCTCACTAGAAAAGCAATGTGTTATGATTGAACCCAGCCAGGTGTGACCCTGCCCGTAAATTTTATGTAAACTTTTCACCCTGCCAGTACCAAGAACGGCTAATGAACCGCTTTGCAGTTTGTTTTTTCTTTTAAAAAAAAAAAATACTTTGAAGTCTTTGCAGATAAAAGGTCTTGCTGTACTCTCGGTCAGCACTGCAAGTTGTGAGGCTCCTACGGGAGGGACACAACTGTAGGCAGCTGGCCAGCTTAATAAAGGCTCTTAAATTTAAATTTTGAGTCGGTGGTCTATCTCGCTGATTGAACCCATAACACGCCCCACTATTCACCGCGGCGTTAACCGTGTTTCTCTCTGACATGTTTATCTCTGTGTTTATCTTCTCCAGGTCTTAGCTCAAACTTAAGAGAGGCCTTCCTCGACCACCCTTGCTGGTCAGGCCTCGTTGTTCTCTGCCTTGTCGCCCTGTATACATTTCAAGACACTTATCACTATGTGAAAGTACCTATTTTATTTTCTGTCTCAAAATAGAAAATAAAGTGTCGTGATGCTGGAATCTTGTGTTTTGTACATTGCCGTTTCCCAGGGGTTAAAACAATGTGTGGCACAAATAAAGTGGTTGAATGGAAGGCACGGTAGTTTGTTTTCAAATTAATCTCAGTCACTTAACTATATTACTACACGATAGCTATTTCAAGGGGGAAATTAATGAGCCTATTCCTAATTTTAAAAGAATCAACAGTCTTAAACAGACTGAGATAAGTAAAGCCAAATTAGTGAAGTCATGGTGATTAAATTACCACAAGATTGGTAAGCAAATTTAACTTCCTAAGGCAAACATAATTTAAACATTAAGTGGTCAAACATTGAAAAGTGCTGTTCACCACCATATGTTCTTTCCTTTCAGCATCTCCCATACTCACTTCCTCATGCTATCCGTTGAGCTGATCTCACCCACACCTGCCAGGCGGGGGTCAGGCAAACCCACTATGGACTGTAAAACTAAATGCACTATACTTAGCACCAGGGCAAGGTCCAAGTGGATGAGTTGCCTGGGCAGCCACAGTGTGGCCCACTGCTCCCCCAGACATGCTTGGGTCCCACTTTTATTTCTGGCTCCCTAGGAGGGCCTTTTCTGTCTGACCCTCAGAGATCCTGGCCCTGAGATTGGCTTCTGTTGTGGGCTGAAATGTGCCATCCCCCCAACTTCATATGTTGAAGCCCAAACTGCCATCAAGTCAGAAAATGACTGTATTTTGGAGACAGGGCCTTTAAAGTGGTGATTAAGTTAAAATGAGGTCATTAGAGTGGGTCCTAATCACATCTGACTGGTATCCTTAGCAGAAGAGGAGATTTGGACATCCAAAGAAACACCAGGGATGTGCACACACAGCAGGAAGACTATGCCAAGGCACAGTGAGAAGGCATCCATCTACAGGCCAAGGAGAGGCCTCATCAGAACCAAACTTGCCACACCTTGATCTTGGACTTTCAGCCTCCAGAACTGTGAGGAAATACATTTTCTGTTGTTGAAAACACCCAGTCTGTTGATATTTTGTTCTGGTAAAACAAGCAAATTAATAGACATTACGACTGGCCTTGGCTGTTTTCTGTTACTACTAATAATAATTAAAATAAGAGTTAACCTTTATCACATATCAAAAAAATGCTGTCCCATAAATATTCATAATCTGAAATTGGCTCAAATATCTGAATATTACTATTAAGATAGACTTTAACAGAAATTCAACTTTATGATATAAAATACATAAGGGCTTAACTCTTAATTTTATGGTAACTATGTAAATATCACTAACCTTTGCTATAATGCTATTTAAATGCTTTAAATTCTTAAAAATAGCCCCTGGTTTCAACAATCATTTTAATCAAACTGATCAAAGCTTCTTAGTGTCTATTATGTACTATAGAATTTTAATTTTTGTTTATATCATTTTCTAATCATTCTTTTAGAGGAATATTCATTCCTTCTGTGATAAATATATTTTTTGTGGGGTTGTTAAAATAATACAGCTGCATGATATGTAGAACATAATAATGTTGGTGCACAGTACATTTTCACCAGCATTATTTCCTACTCTCCTTTCCCCTGATATAGTTGGGGTATAACTTGACTTAAATACTGTATTAATTTTGATAAACCTCCAGAGACCTTGACTTGCCAGATAAGTTTGAAGAATAAAGTAGATTATGCTTTTTTATCTTGTTTAACCCTCACAATGCTATATCACATAATAAGGTCTCCATGGGCTTGGATTAAAATACTTCTGCAGTTGTCTTGGTGCTTACACCTATATTGTCATCATATACTTTGTTCTGCTGGGCAGTCTTCAAAATTTCCCCAAGTGCTGGAAAATAAGGCAATTTCAGTTTTAGAGCTCTTTAGAGGAATTTCCTTTGACCCTAAATTCTTTGAGAAGTCCCATCCTTACCAAGAGACTGCTATAATGCTCCACTTGAGACACATTCGGCAGCTGCCTGTATGTATAAACGGCATCATGGGGCTTATTTTCTATTGAAAGAGACAAAATTTTACAATAAACACATAGATCATTTTAAAATAGTGATTTTCATAGTAGTAGTAGTATTGATCATTTACTAATTGCTATATCCTCTACTATCTCATTCATGACACTTTAGCAAATTATAGGTGAAGAAAGTAAGGCAAAAAGATCTTGCTCTTAACCACCACGTTTCTAAGTCAGTGGGTTTTGTCCTTTGGAAGAAGATAAGAGGTCTTTCAAAAGATGTGAATGACAATGTGGTCTTTCATTGTTTTCTAAAATGTAGGTCAAGAAAGAGCATTTCCCCAGATTTTTTTATACCATTTATGTGTGATCAACATATTAAATTGTGTTTGGTGAGGATTTGTGATATAAATAGATGCCTAAATATAGGTTACTATTAAGTCAGATAGATGAAAATAGAAGTAGGAGAGAGGTGAAGTGTCAGTTGATTAATACCATACACCAGAATGCCTGAAGAATGTCTGAAATCAAAAATATATAAAAAAATAAGGCAATGTCCACCAGCTTCTACCAAATATGTGTGTATTTTATCTATATATATAAAAGCCTAATAGGGAGTTCGATCGCTCGCTATGACGTGTGCTGACCACCAGGGGGCGGCGTGGAATGAAGGGAGGCCCCGGCTGGCAGCTGCTAGTCTATATAAAAGCCTAATATGCAAAGTGTCCCCTCAGGCGTTCGCTCGCTCGCTATGATGTGTGCTGACCACGAGGGGGCACCATACAATGAAGGGAGGCCCTGGTAGGCAGCCGCTTGGTACCCTACCTGTGCACGAATTTCATGCACTGAGCCATATTTACAAATGTATATATATTAATTGATTTCAGAGAGGAAGGGAGAGGGAGAGATAGAAACATCAATGATGAGAGAGAATCATTGATTGGCTGCCTCCTGCATGCCCCCTACTGGAAATCAAGCCTGCAACCCGGGCATGTGCCTTGACCAGGAATCCAACCGTGACCTCCTGGTTCATAGGTTGATGCTCAACCACTGAGCCATGCTGGCCGGGCAGTGTATGTATTTATATATTTACACATACATCTTAATATTGACAGTTTTTCCCATCCACAAGCTCTGTGCATGTCTAAAGCCAGTTCCCCAGTTCAGCATCACTGCTGGGAATCAGAGAGAGAGAAATAGGGGGTAATATTCATCATCCTAAAAGAAAAAAAAAGTTTTTATTGATTTCAGAGAGAGAGGAAGAGAGAAGGAGAGAGAGAAACACACCTTAACTGCCTCCCACACCCCTAACTGAGAATTGAACTGGTGACCTTTTGCGGCAACACTCAACTGAGACACACTGGCCAGGGCTTCCTCCTCTTTTTGCCTCAAATATCTATACAAGTGGGATAGGACAGGCCTAGATTCTTGCTCTATTTTATTTTCAACCTTCTGTGAACCCATCTTCCAAATATTTCAACAGCATGGACATCTTCATTAGACTTTCATTGTTCCCACTAACTCTAGTACACTTTCTTCTGACACCTCCAACATTCCTTGTCATTGGGTAGCTTGCTGGAAAACTTTCATCTGACATGTATCAGATTTCTGTGAAAGTTTACACCAAATATCCAGGCCTTTATTTTATAGCTTGTTTTTTTAAATTAAAAAGTAGGTTGAATTGAGTTGATTCTGGTATTAATTTTGGTTACATTTACTTCTGGACACAAACAGCTACAGAGAAATTTGAGACAAGGGGGTGGGGTCGGGGGAGAGGGAAGAAGCCTGTCCCTGCCTTGTTTCCTGGTTAAGAAGGAGCCAGCTTTGGGGAAGGGAAGCCAAAGCATGGTTTGTAAGAAGCTGAATAGATGCCCTTGAAAGCTGAGGCCCGCACAATACCCATGAAATAGTAAACAAGCTTGACTGTGGTTTTGGCTTATTTACAATAATGAGTAAATCAATTAAGAATTTCAAATTTCTCTTTTTACTTAAAAAGAAGTAGGCTATTAAGAGCCATAAGACTTTCCAAAGAATTTGGGGTAAATGGGAGAATTTAACAAATAAAAAAGTACTAAATAAACAAAAGAAAATCTTAAAATAAGCAGTAAAAGAATAATTACTTAACCCACGTGGCTGTGACAAATGAAAGGCCAGAGTACAAAAAAATAATTACTCATTAACTTGCACTGTAGCATCTGCTACATGTTATTTCAGCAACTGAATTATGCAGTAATGACTTAGAATTCTAAACTTAAGTATCTAATAATTTAGCAGTCATTCCTGTTCCATACTTGCAAAAAAAAAAGAATACATTTTATTGAAAAAGTGGTTAAATAGTATCACGACTAGTCATAGAATCTAATACTGTACACTAGTACATTCAAACTGGCCAGCAGCTGCTCACTGACCTCATTGTTGAATACAGTGGTTTTTATGGTAACAAGTGACAAGCTCTGAGACAGTTCAATATTTTACACCCTCGCTATTTTTTTTTCTGATAATGGGCTTGTACTCTTATTCCTTTTCCATAAGTAAAGAAAGCATCAAATTATTTAGTCACTGCACCCCCAGCCAAGAAGTACAAGTCTCTGATGGAAACTGTACTCTAGACAGTGGGTTTTGGCTATTTATGAGGATGTCAAAAGAGAAAATACGCAGCTGATAAAGCCTAGAACCAAGGTTAGCATAATGCTCTCCAGTTCCATCCATGCTGTTGCAAATGGTAAGAATTCCTTCTTTTTTACAGCAGCATACTATTCCATTGTGTAGACATACCACAGTTTTCTAATCCACTCATCTGCTGATGGGCACTTAGGCTGCCAAATCTTATTAGCTATTGTAAATTGGGCTGCTATGAACACAGGGGTGCATATATCCTTTCTGATTGGTGTTTCTGGTTTCTTGAAATATATTCCTAGAAGTGGGATTATTGAGTCAAATGGGAGTTCCATTTTTAATTTTTTGAGGAAACTCCATACTGTTTCCACAGTGGCTGCACCAGTCTGCATTCCCACTAGCGGTGCACGAGGGTTCCTTTTTCTCCACATCCTCGCCAGCACTTGCCGTTTGTTGATTTGTTGATAATAGCCATTCTGACAGGTGTGAGATGGTACCACACTTCTATTTTTTAAAAAGCAACAACAACAAAAAAACACACCCTTCTATTAATGTAGCCTCTAGAATTCAGTGTTCTAGAAAATGGAAAGGAATGGCAGGGAAGAACACCCCATCCCATCATACATAAATAATTTTCATTTTATATTGCTCTATTTTTCAGAAGAATGAACAGACATGAAGAGTGGTTAAATGTATTACCCATGGTCATAGATTTGTGTGAAGTAGTTAACTACTGAAACCTGGTTCTGACCCTTATTCTATGCTCTTACCATTATATTACAACTAGAGACCCAGTGCATGAAATTCGTGCATGGGGAGGGGGGGTCCCTCAGCCCTGCCTGCACCCTCTCTAATCCGGGGCCCCTCGGGCGATGTCCGACTGCCTCTCACAATCCGGGACCACTGGCTCCTAACCACTTGCCTGCCTGCCTGCCTGATCACCCCTAACCACCTCTGCCTGACTGATGGCCCCTAACCACCTTTGCCTGCCTGGCCTAATCGCCCCTAACTGCTCCCCTACCGGCCTGACCTCCCCTAACTGCTCCCCTGCTGGCCTGATCGCCCCTAACCGCCTCTGCCTCGCCCTGCACCCGGGACCCAAGATTCCCTCCTCCGGCTGGTTGAGGCACCCGGGACCTGGGCTTCCCTCTCTCTGGCTGGCCACAGGTACCCAGGACCCAGGACGGCTTCAACTGGGCTGGCCGCCCACCACAGAGGACCGTGGCAGGCGGCTTCGCCCGGGCCACAGCTGCAGATGCTCAGAACTGTGGGGCAGGCGGCTTGTCCCTTTCCCAGGGCGCAGACACAGGCGCAGGCGCTGATGTCCGGGTCCACGGGGCATGCAGCTTGTCCCTCTCCCAGGCCGTAGCCCTAGCCTCTGGCGCCTGGGACCACGGGGCGGGCAGCTTGTCCTTTTCCCGGCCACAGGCGCAGGCACAGCTGCTGGCACCTGGAACTGTGGGGCAGGCAGCTTGTCCCTGTACCAGACTGCAGCCTGGCTGGTCCCCATTTCTCTCTCGCAAGCTCATTTGTTCCTGGCTGGTCCCCATTCCTCTCTCCCCAGTGTTGAGCGTCTGAGCCATTACGGCGTGATGGCATGAGGGTGTGATGACCATTTGCATGTTACCTCTTTATTCTATAGGATATCCTGTAATCTTCAAAATTTAAACTTTCCTTGACAATTAAAAAATTTACAGCACCTGGGTAGGGGAGAAAATGGGATATGGTCAACACTACAAATACCAATTAGTACTCAACAATACCTGGAAAATAATTTGTTATTTTCTAACCGTTTGGGATATAAATAATTGGGAAATTATGATAACAACTACTCAATTTATTCAGTAAAGCACTCCATACAATTGTTCTAAATTACAGATCATAACAGCCAAAATGTTTTGAGCCCTTTTATCTGAAGCACTATTTTAAAACTCTATATGGTTGGCTCATTTTGTCATCTCACAATGTATGTGGTATTATCACCATTTTATAGAAGAAACAGAGATCACACAGCTAAGAAGTGACTGAACCCTACAGTTTGGCCAAGCTTTTGTGCCTTCCTGATAATATTCTTATTTCCTCTACTTCCTAGGTGTCTCACTTAGGATAAGAATCAAGTCACTCCCCATTTTTGGCAGATTCCCTAAAGAAGACAGAATTGTAATTCTGGGCTTCATTCTGTGCACATTATAGATAAATTTAGTTTTGAGCATTTTATAGACTATTTTTGCATCTTATGCATTCATTTGGGGAAGTTTACAAAAGCATGTATTGAAGGGGACTTTTAATCAGTTACTGATTTTGAAGATGTACTTCTGGAAGAGCTCTTGTTACAGAAACTGATCTGATTTTGCTATTAATAAGTAATAGCACTTTTGCTTTCTGTCCCTGGAATTTACCTGAGAGTAAAAAAAAGCAACAGTCAACACAAGGTTGTGTACTTTACTGAGGGAAAGGGGAAAAAAAATTCTCTTAACAGGTCCAAAGTTTCTTTTTTTTCACAGAAAAGTGTTGACATAAAGCATAGCAACATAAGTTTAAACCACTACTGATTCATCAAGTAGGGAAGTTCTTTAAATTTCAAGAGTCTCAGAATCTCCTAAGGTAAAATGAGAAGCATATTATAAAATGTAGCTATTCACCTCCAACAATTCTCAACATAATTCTATGCTGGCCACATTCTACGAATGAAGAAATTGAAGGCCAATGAAACAAAAAGAATGTGTACAGGTTGGAGGCACCACTGTGGGCTTCCTGACATTATCCTGATGCCATATTATATTTGTAACATTTGAGCTGAGACATCCTGAATTTAAAAAGAGCCCAGAGAATGTGGTGAAACATTTATTTACTTTTCCCATGGAGTCTCTTATCAGATCACAGAGTCTACCTCAAATAGATAGTAGTTTCCTTTCTCTCTTGGCTCCTTGCCTTTCTACCATCTTCTTCCCTCTACCCATCCAGTCTTCCAAATCTTTTCCTGCCCTCTGTCTCCATTAGGTTCCCATCTCCGTGTTGATGGGCAATAAAGGATCATTCAGGTGCCATCTATCTTTGGAGAAACTTTTGGGTACTTCAGATTCTTCAGAATAAAACCCTACCCAACAAACCTTTCTCTGAATGCTTACTGATTCTCAAATCTCAAAGCCCAACTTTGGACTGATTTGTTTCTGCTATCAGGGTGAACTAGACACACTAGAAATAATCTTTCAGCTAAAATCAACCAAAAATATGTTAAACTAGAGGCTTGGTGCACGAATTCGTGCACGGGTGGGGTCCCTCAGCCTGGCTGGCGATCAGAGCCGATCGGGGCTGTCTTGCCCAGTCCTGATCAGGGCTATCAGGGCTGGCTGGCTGGGGGGAGGGACCACAAGATGTCCAGCTGCAGGAGGTTGGCTGTGGGAACGCACTGACCACCAGAGGGCAGCTCCTGCGTTGAGCGTCTGCCCCCTGGTGGCCAGTGCACGTCATAGCTACCAGCCAGTCATCTGGTTGTAACGGTCGCTTAGGTTTTTATATATATACTAGAGGCCCGGTGCACAAAAATTGGTGCACTCGGGGGGCGGGGGGAGGGGGGTCCCCCAGCCCGGCCTGTGCCCTCTCGCAGTCTGGGACCCCTTGGGAGATAACTACCTGCTGGCTTAGGCCTGCTCCCGGGTGGAAGAGGGCAGGCCCAATCCCTAGGTGCAGCCCCTGGTCGGGCTCAGAGCAGGGCTGATTGGGGAGTTGGGGCGCCGACCCCTGTCATGCACAGAGCAGGGCGGATC
>NW_005369827.1:2740053-2771685 GCF_000412655.1 Myotis brandtii | reverse complement strand
AGCTGCCTGGCTGCCGGCCGCCATCTTGGTTGGCAGTTAATTTGCATATCGCCCTGATTAGCCAATGGGAAGGGTAGCGGAGGTATGGCTAATTACCATGTTTCTCTTTTATTAGATAGGATATATAGATAGAAAGAAAATGCACACCTTAAAAGCAATTCCCAAGAAGGCAAAATGTAAAGAATTTTCAGAATATATGAATGCACACAGGTAATCTATTCTAGCTCCTACTGAACGTGGGGTAAAGGGTGGGACACTGAATGCAGGAGATAAAGAAGGCCCAGCCCAGCTGGTGTGGCTTAGTGGTTGAGCATCAACCCATGAAACCAGGAGTTCGTTTGATCAGGGCACTTGCAAGCTCGGTTTCCAGTGAGAGGTATGCAGGAGGCAGCCAATCGATTATTCTCTCTCATCATTAATGTTTCAATCTCTCTCTCTCCCTCTCCAGTCCTCTCTGAAATAAATAAATATATATGTATACATATTAAATATATATATACACATTTAATATATACATATTAAAAAAAAAAGAAGGCCCATCCAAGGAGGAAAATCTAATAGACATTTGCATAATCACTGTATTTGAAGTCAAATGAGACACCTAGGAAAGTTGCCTTTTTCTACCTGTGTGCCAGGTGCAGTGAAGAAAAATCTCCCCTGAGAAGTCATAACCACAAGCCAGTATTCCTAATATTGTGCCCCAAATTTATAATTCCTATACAGAAAAATAATATCCAGAGCTAAAAATTTAGTTTAAAGTGTTCCCAGTTTGGTAGTGCCCCAGGCATCTGGCAGAAGCAACTGTAAATCTTTTTAACCTCAAACTTTATTAAGTATGCATGTTCAAATTTCTAAAGTTTAATGAAAACAATACAGTAGCAAGTGTGTATAAATTTCAAAATAGTAGGCGGTATGGGGGGAAATGGGATGGAAAAAGCCAATCAAAACAAAACCCAACCAAATATTATACAGAAATGACATTAATATAACCAGCGTTAAGTTCTTCTGATGTCTGGGAATGATAATGTGCTAACTCAATGAAAGAATTGGAATATTTGGCGTAAATGGTTATGGAGCACTTTTTTTCTTGGCATGGTAGTTACATCCATTTATAAGAGAACCAATATCGATAACCAGAAAATGTTCATTTACAGAAGAGTATCTCCACTTATCCTAATTTGCTCAAAACTTGGAAGACATGTAAATGTCTAAGATGACCTTCTGAGATTGGGCAAACAGCAAATATGATGGAGGCATCTCCTAAGTATTGAATCATTTATTCTACAAATTTTAAAAAAGAATGAGCTAATTGTATGAGTACCCATTAGGATGGTACACCAAAGAACATTCACGGGGGCTGCTGTTTCCTAAGACTGTCACTTAGACTCTAAAATGCATACTCAGTGAACATGGCCTGAATGAGGGTTGTACTCTGTAATGATTTATGTCAGGAATTATCAGTCAGGAATTCCCACTGACTCATCTGTGGAATTTGGGTTTCTCACTCTTAAAATAGAGACAAAAAGTCTGCATACTTGTCATAAATGTAATGGGAAGAATTATTAGCTTACTTAGGCATGTTGAAAACAAATAGTAAGTATTAACCAATGATAATGGTCTAAAAACTTTTATAACCTTAAAGGTTGAAATCATAATAAGCCCCTTATAACCTTGGTTAGGTGTTTAATGTAAAAACCAACTGGAAATCAAAAGCCAAGCATCGTTCCTTTCCTCCCCACCCCTATGGTTATTATTACATGCAAAATGAGAGGCACTAGAATTATTTTGCAGAAAAGTTGCCACCAGGGGGCAGTTTGTTTATAATTAAAACTAGAGGCCCGGTGCATGGATTTGTGCACTGGTGGGGTCCCTCAGCATGGCCTGCGGGGATCAGGCTGAAACTGGCATCCAACATCCCCCAAGGGATGTAGTAGTGTGTGAAGTGGCAGGCGGCCAGGGAGGAGCTACTCCTGCTCATCCTGGTCAGCTGAGCAACTGCCCATCTTCCCCCGCCGCCCCTTGCATCTCCTGGTCTGCCACACACAGCTATGGAGAAGTGGGTCCCTAGGGTGGAGCTCCCACAGCCTTGCTAAGGGTGCAGAATGAGGCTCGGAGAAGTGGGGTGAGTGCCCGAGGGGCACCTGGGGTGGACCGGGGAGTCGCCTTAGCTGCATGGCGAGGCTGCCCACTTTACGCGCTGTCCTGCAAGTCCTGGGGTGGCTCCGGTCTGATAGGAGGAGGCGGATACTAGGGACGGAGTTTGTGGTCTCTTTTTTCCCTTGGTCCCAGCTGCCCGGGAGGATGTGGCTGGAGGGGTTGACGGGGGTCGGGGGTGCTGTGCCTCTGGAGCAGTGCCTGGGGAGTGGCAGAATTTGGGCCAATGGCCTGGCCTCCCAATGCGAACTGCAGCTTGGTCCCACCTGCTTGTGATCGTTCATAGACTCAATCACCTGTTTCTCTTTTCATCTGTTCAAGTTGACTGCCCCCTGGTGGTCAGTGCACGTCATAGCGACTGGTTGACTGGTCACCTGGTCGCTTAGGCTTTTATATATATAGATAAGATTCTAATGTCTTAAAATCTGAGAATCTGATAATAGTATATAGAGAATAGACAAAGAAAGACTTTATAAACCTGCTTCAAGGTTATTTGTACATTTTAATGTCAAAGGGTTAAAAGGTTATGATGCTGTTGAAAGCACATTAGTACTATATAAATACGTATAGTTAACTATAACTTCAACAAAACCTTTTGAGCTTAACAAACATAAAAAAAGTTGTAATAAGCCTTGACTTTACCACAATATTAAAAAGGCAAAACAAAACAAAACAAAAAAACCACAAAAAACCCTCTGGTAGGTTTAATTATTAGGATGTTTTATTACTACTACTCACTTTGAAATATATTTTATTCCCAGAAATATATTCATATAACTGAAAATATAAAAGGGCCCAAATTTAAAATATTTTTCTAAACATTGTTCCAAATATTTTTGTAAGAAATGTTTTTATTTTGAAATTGAGGATTGTCCTCAGGAAAGGGAACTATAAAGTTCATATAAAAAACACTAATTCAAGCCTTGCCTGGATGGCTCAGTTGGTTGGAGTGTCATCCCATACACTAAAAGGTTGCAGGTTCGATTCCTGATCAGGGCACATACATAGGTTGCTCAGGAGGCAACCAATTGATGTTTTTCTCTCTCCTTCCCGTTTTCTTTAAAAACCAATGAAAACATATCCTCCAGTGAGAATAAAAAAAGTTGACCTAAAAAAACCACACTAATTCAAAATAAGCCCAATAGTACACTAAGTCCAA
Source organism: Myotis brandtii (assembly GCF_000412655.1). NCBI lineage: Eukaryota > Metazoa > Chordata > Mammalia > Chiroptera > Vespertilionidae > Myotis > Myotis brandtii. The sequence continues at coordinate 2,768,372 of NW_005369827.1, read as the reverse complement.
AAAGGAAGTTTAACCTTTTAGGTAAAGGGATGAAAATGTAATTTCTAAGCATTTGAAAAGATTATGCTTTTACTAAATTGAACTATGAAACATGAACCTGGTAATTCAGTGTCAAAGACTGTTACTTCAGATTGGAGAAGCCTGTTTATATAACTGTATCTTTTATGAGTTGAAAAAAAAGATATATCCACTTTATTCTGGATCACTGCAAATTTCATTCTTTTGTCTCCAGGGATTTTGATTTGTTACTTAAATGAATTGTCCTATTACTTTTGGAACTGTAAGTAATAACGTTTGTAGAGCTCCAAATTTGAAGAACGTAATGAAAAAAAAAACACACAAACTACAAACTATTGGGTATTTTTTAAAGGATATAAATTTAAAAATAAAATTGGGAATGAATTGACCTAAATCTCACAATTTAATTATTTGGAACTACTTACAAGGAAATTTACAAGAACAATGGTTCTAATATTAAATCCCTTTTTAAAAAATTTTTATTTTTCCATCACCATCTATCCCCATTATGCCTTCTCCCACCTTAAATCCCTTTCTTAATCTAGTGTCACAGCCCCAAATTACTTATCCCCTTCTTTGGTTAACAGTACTCGCTTTCTTTGAAGAACTTACCTGCCCCACTGTTTCTGGTAAGACCACCAAAATCCCACACTTCCATGTTTTCAACTATCTCCTTTAGGGGAGGATAGTATAGTGTGGAAAGGCAAAAATCTATCATTTTGCCAAGAGGATGGTGGCCTTTCTCTGAGGGCACAAATATAGGGAGAAAAGTCTTTTTCTGAAAAATAGCAATTTCCCTCTCCATCTCCTGCTTGTTATAAAATTGTGGAAGCCTTTTTCACATCAGGGCATTATTCTTAGTCACTTCTAGTCATCCAGTCTGAAAAAACCTGTTAATTATTTTTTATATTGATATTAAGAAGGGATTTTTATTTGAGGCATATAATGAAAATTTTACTAAGTAGTGTAAAATAATGTGAAATTACTTAAATCAGAAGGGAAAGTGATCGCAGGTGAGGAAAAGGCAGGGTTGCAGGACTGTTTAAGGCTGGGTAATAGAAGGGAGGCTCATTATACTTTCTACTTTTATGTAAGTTCATAACTCACCATAATAAATTTTTAAAAACACTTTGTTGACAAATCACCTGCTTAGACTGACAACTCTCAAGGATCTCGGTGGGCCACTTCTTTGAGGAGTCTCTCCATTCAGCCAGCCTTGAGGAATGATGACCCTTTCCTTCTCAAAGCACAGAATTATGTTATAAAACAGCTCCATGTATTCCCACACAATAAAGGGAAGAGCATATGAATCAACAATGTATAAGACTCTTAGGGAAGACTCTTCACCATTAAATCTTTAGGAAATCAATTTTCCTAATACTCTTTTCCCCTTATGTGGATAATTCATGTACTAATTTAGTATTTACTCAACTATCAGAATGGTCTTTACACAAGTGATTTCCATAATGCCTCTTACATTATGACCTCTAAATGGACAAAGATTTGTTTAACTTGGTTATACTGTGTTTTGCTTAGTACACGTTAAAAATTGACACAGAAAATAAATATCTGCCAACTATAAACACCTAGATGGAAAATATATTCTTGTGTTGTCCTGTATTGACTTATGACTTTGGATGTATTGTATATTGTGAATCACTTTATGGTTATAAAAAACTTTTACAGTAGGCTGTAAATTTCACTAACAAAAAAAGTACAGAAGGAAGCAGGTAAGCTGTGGAGAGATCCACTGTAATTCTTTTTCCAGTTTCATATTAGACCACAAAATTCTACCATTTCTATTATTTGTGATGAACTGAGGACAACAGAAATGTTCAAATTCTCCTTATCCTAACAATAAGGCAATGAAGCACAATGGAAAGCTGAATTCTAACTGTAAATGTTTTCTGCAACGTAACATTTTCAAATCTGCTTAAATCCAGAGAGGTTTTTATTACACAATTTGATTTTTACATCAATAAAATCTTAGATATAACAATACAGATGAAGGAACAACAATTTAATTTGTACTGAAATAAATATTAGATATACAAAGAACATACAGTGAAAAAGGGGCACAATAAATTACAAGTGGAGACATTATTTTGCTCAATCACCAGAGAAAGCCCTTGACACTTCCAATTCCACACCAGCAAATTTATCATTCTTGCTGATTTAAGCAGAACACAAAACAAATGTGGATCCCAGGGCTTACTTTCACAGGTACCAGCATAGATAATTTACTACAGTGATCCAATTTGGAAATCAGTAGGGACCAGTAAATCGCTGCATAAAAGAAAGAGCAAATGAGGTCCTTTTTCCTTAGTGTCAGCAGGCTATGATTATTATGTTTATTAGATTTTCCTGAAAGGACTTCACATTTTCTCAAATATTCAGGAGAAATATATTTCCCCTCTGAGCCCTACATTAGCATTTATGTGCTTTGGTCTTGAATACCAGGGAATGATGAATTTTTCAATTTATTTTATAAATTTATACAGTCTGGATAGTATTGGCCTGAAAAGTATAACTCCCCAACCTGTACAATATTAGATATTAAAAATGGATTCAAGAAGTTACTAAGAAATGCTGACATATCATTTATACAATTTTTTAGTTCAATATATCCCATTATGTAGAGCACCAGAAGTAATGCATTTATAAATCAAGCAGTTTTTTTTATGACTCTAATCTTTGAGACCCTTTAACATTTCTTCCAATATAACACATCACAAATGTTACCTGCCCAAGACTTTGCCCATTTGGTCTAACTTATGTATGTATGCAAAAATTCATGTCAAAAGCAATTGTTTTATTTTAAAGTTACAAAAATATAGTCCAAGTTTGGAGCTAAACTGTCATGAACCAAGAAAAAAATGTTTAAAAAATGCTGAACACATCAAAAAAGTAGCTTCAGAAGGCTAGGAAGGAAAAAGTGAAATGATTTTGGGGCCCTTTTGTCCTGGAATATGAGCTATTTTTTAGATTCCAGCAAAGATATCCATCAATAATTTTTTACTATCACTTTTTAAGAAAAATAATCTACTTTAGATTTAAAAAAATACTGTACTTTATTCTCTTCTCACATTATCTAAAAGTCAATGCAGGTCAGTTTTCCTATTTGCACTACACAAAAAGAGAAAGACTACTTAGAGTTAATCCCTCACACAGGAATGTGTTTAAGAACCCACTTGAATGTCACCTTAGGAGGTAAACATGTCCTACCTAGAATGACTACTACTATAAGGAAAGCTCCCCTGCCCAAATTTTTTTAATTGAATTTATTCGAGTGACACTGGTTAATAAAATTATAACAACCCAGGCATGTACTCTTCCCAGGACCCTTCAGTCCGCAGGCCCACGCTCTATCCACTAAGCTAAACCAGCTAGGGCTAGGTACCATTCCTAATACAATATCCAAATATTTCAATATGCATTTGTATTTCTATGAAAGTTTAAATTTTAAGACACTGAACTGCCTATAACCTTGTGTACCTACAAAATGATCATGAAAAAATTTTATTTACCATTATTCTACACACCTGAAAATGAAGGAGAAAGAACAACTTCATAATTGATGTGTTTAGGTGATGTAGAAACTTACAATGAAATTTAAAAAAAAGAGAGACCATGATCTGCATAATACCACTCATAACTGTGGCCTATTTTACTATTTACCTAGAAAGCAGGTATTAGCAGGATACTTCTTTCAGCTTTTGAACATTTCAATATTTAAAAAATGTATTCAGAATAAATGCTTGCTAAATATTGGTTGAATATTGAGTAATTACATATTTTAAAAGGTCATGGAATTAAGATCCTTCGTTTTATGGCTGACTCGGCCCTTTTAGTGGCTTTTAACCTTCCAACAGGGCCTGTGACATGGAGGCTACTTGAGGAAAGAGTGCCACCTACTGATCTGTAATTACCTGTCTGTAATTATTTTCATACCTATCTGTAATTATTTTCTCCCTTGAGGTTTTGGACAAAATAGGTAGCAAAGTTAATCTAAATCTGGGTAATAGCGTTGATGCTAGCAGATCTTAAGGGGATTTGGGTAGGGAAGAAGCTTTAGAATAACTATATTAATAAAAATAAGTCCCACAATCCCTCAAAATTAATTTCATTTATTCTGATAGCAAACTTTAAAACAACTAAACCAGTTTACTTATCTTATTACATATACTCATTTTCTTTTTCCAGATGAATAATATTTATGTCCTAAACTTACAAACCTAATCTGAATTTGTGAACCTGACTTTTAGGAAGAAAGGAAGTATTCTGACAGCTTTATAATTCTTAGTTATACAAGACCTCATGAATCTTTAATAACTTCTGGTCTATTATTAACATGCCTTGATTTTTCCTGTAAGGGAGGTTCTTAAATATCTAAATAAAAAAATAAAAGCTTTCATTCTTGCTTACTTCCAGGAGCATCTACCTTGGTCACTTTATTCCAAGTAACTTTAACTACAAATTGTTATTTAAGAAATTTCTTTGGAATGATGTTAGAGTTTAAATTTATGAGGGATCAAGTAGAGAAAAGGAATGTAGACTTGTTGCTAGATAAAGCAGGTTTTGTATGATGCTTCCACCTGTATGAAAGGGTGTGATATCTAAAAATGCTAGAAAAACAGCAGCACTGTACCACCTCTTAAAGAATTCGCTATTTTGGATGTTAAATCAACTTTTTAAAAACCTGTTAGTAGAAATAAGTTCAGGTATACTGCTATTTTTTCTACTGTATTCATTTTATATACTGTATTGTGTTTCCTTAATTTTGATTTAATAGGTATACGTTACACTCTAATTTCAGATGCTGTTATCAGCCGTTTGTACATTTTCATACCATAGAATTTCATGCAAACTGAACATCTGGTAATGTTCAAATTGTAAAATTTACTTTGGCATGAGTATAGAAATGTTTTATTTATAAAGCAAGCCTTCCTTTAAGTCAAACATGAGCATGTCAGAAATACAATCCTGTTTTTGATAGAAAGCCTTGAAGGGTCTAAATGTTCACTTTCTTTTTGTTAAAATCAACATGAATTCTTTTCCTTAGAAAATCTTTTTGACCAACAGTAATTTTCAAAAGAAAAACTCAGGGGCAAAGAGGAGAAACTAGGGAACATCTGTAACACCCTCAACAATAAAAATAAATAAATAAAAAAAGAAAAACTCAAAACAAGAGGCACACTTAAAGGGCATTAAAAGTAAACCATAATAACCATGGTAAAAACAGAGCAAAAAGAATATTAACAAATGTAAAAACTGGTGAAACCTGAATAGGTTCTATACTTTAGTTAACAATGTTATCCAGGGTTAATTTCATAATTTTGATAAATGTTGTATAGTTATATAAAATGTTAACATAAGGGGAAGTAAAGGATATATAGGAACTCTCTGTATTATTTTTGCAATTCTTCTATAAATCTAAAAGTATCTCAAGATTTAAAAAATTGCAAAAAACAAAAAAAACTAAACTTAAAAATAAATATGCCTTCACTGCCAAAATTTCTTGATTTAATTCAAGACATAATTTTTAAAAACTCATTAGAAATCAATAATATACTGTTCACTTAACATTATAGTCACTTTATTGCTCTAGAAAATTTAGTTCTTGAAATCATCAGATTACATATATAGTGATAATGAGGCTAGCCACAAACACGTACACACACAAAATCAACTGTATATTATGAGGCTGCTTCTCTAACTTAGTAGAAAAATATTACAAAAAGAGCTGGTTATGGTTGAGCTATCAAATAGATATCACATTTCTATAGATCTGAAAGTTGAACAACAAAAAACCTAATGTTACTAATAAGTTACCAATGAATGTATTTGAAGAATCCATATTACATGCAGACAGAAGAAAATTGGTTACAAAAACCATTACATTATTCTGTACTAAAATTTTTGCAACATTTTACACATTTCCAATCATGTAACAGTAAAGATCAAAATAAATTTTATAGAGTTGATAGAAGCTCAACAAGTAGGATTTAACATATTACACAACTCAAATCACAGTTGCATAATACATCCAATTCCCCCAATTTTATTTATCCAGCATGAAACTGAAATGTACACTATTCTCCCAAAATGCCTCCTCAGGCACCATTCCCAATGAATCACCTTACCCATAAACCTTTCCATTTAAGCTTTCAATAAAATTTGCTGGGAATATAATCTATGGGATAGTCTTCATTATTATTTCAGAACAGACACTAAGTATCAGTCATATGATCTTCAGTTATATTCTTTTCAAAAGGTACCTGCACTGCTGCAACTGTCCATGAAAATTCAAGCCTAAGAAACAGAGAAAGTTGGTAGTCAAGAATCTGATCTAGGCAATTCTAAAACTAAACTAATAACCTACGTGTCCACACTGTAAAAGGATTTCCTGTCTGAGAAATGTTACTCAATGGGTCTGAAAGGAAAGTTGTAGGACTACTGCTCTCTGATGTAAAATGGTTAGGTAATTCCAAATATTTACTTAATTGGCTAGTAAGCTTATAGTTGAGCCTTTTAAAAAAATATTCAAATCCACAGAATTATGGAAATAAAATTTTAGAAGGTCATAGTGTAAGACACATACAGAACTCCTCTTATAATGGCACATCCAAAATAAATCTATCCTAACAAAGCAGCACAAAATCAATTTAATGACAATTTGAAACCAAATACAGTGGGAAATGCTTCTGTTAAAATCATTAACCAAAATTCATAAATGGCAAAAGAATACTGTCTCAAAATATACTGAATATGTAAATTTACCATAATGAACTAATGCCAGATATAAATAAATTCAGATTACCAATTAGGTTGAAACAAATTTTAGAACTATTTTCACAAGAGAAATAAATGTACATGATAAAGGCACAGTAGCATCTAAAAAAAATGTGATACATTTATTACAAAACACAAACTTCCTTAACCATTAACAACACAACACAGAATTTTCTTGGAAACTTTTTTTTATAAAGGCTTGATTTAACATGCCAGGAAAATATTATTTTTCCGTTAAGATGCATTTATGTAAATTATGTAAGTTGGATTGAGGTCAGTTTCACACCTGGAATTCACAACCCCTGGCAGAAGTACCAACTGCTAATAATGCTTACTTATATCATATATAACTTAGCTGGATATTAAACTACGCAACTGTTGGTGCCAATCTGCTTATAAAGGCAATGCTCTGGAGACAAAGTCTTCTCACAAACAGAGGGCAAGCAGGTTTCATTATTATATGTTCAACAATAATCCTCAATTCATTAAACAAGGTCCTGCAAGATAAAATAGTTTTCTTTCAGAAACACAAGGGAAGAAGCAACACAATGCAAGGCAAATGCTAATGAAGGAATTTCCCACAGCCATTTAAGAATTTGAAGAAGTAAAAGAAATAACTAGAATGCAATGCCAACAATTTCCCCCAGAAAACACAAAATAAAATTCTCAAATCAACACCTGTCCTTTTGGGGAGAAAAGTTGATTTAACAAAAGCATTTAATAAAGGGCTACCTCTGAGGGCTGAGATTAGGGCTGATTTATATCAGGGGTCCTCAAACTACGGCCCGCAGGCCACATGCAAATACAAATTTGTTCCCGTTTTGTTTTTTTACTTCAAAATAAGGTATGTGCAGTGTGCATAGGAATTTGTTCATAGTTTTTTTTTAAACTATAGTCTGGCCCTCCAACGGTCTGAGGGACAGTGAACTGGCCCCCTGTTTAAAAAGTTTGAGGACCCCTGACTTATATCTTTACAGTAGAATCATATCATTTTCACACTTAGGCAAATTCAACTAGCTCTAAAAAAGAGAGTAAGAAAGTGAAAATTATATAACATGGGCAATCCCACCTACTATTTCCTTAAATAAATATACTGTTTCCTAGAACTTTCATCTGAAAAATAGGAATAGGCACTTTATGGAGTTGTAGTGAAGTTTAAATGAGATAACACAGAAGATGTTCAATGGATATTAGTTCCCAGTTGGATCATTACACTGATCAAACTGGCACTTGTCTTCCTTCAGACTAAAGCCCAACTCCTTAACATCTAATGCCCTCCAGAATCTGGTCTCAATCAAATTTTCTTCTTCATCTCCTGCCACTCTCTGCCACGACTCCCATGTTCCAGTTATGTTGCATGTTTGTGCCCAAAACAGGTTGAAGACTTGACTTTGCCTTAATTGTGCTCGTTGCCTACAAAGTACTCTTTATTACACACGCTACACATCACACATATATTGTACAGGCTAGCAGACACAGTATCATGTATCCTGTACTGTAATCGATCATCAACGGTAATAATTTTCACCTTATGTGCTGACTCATCCTGTATAAAGACAACTCCTGCTCTACTTTTCTGTATCTTCCATGTTATTTTTATGGTTAGGAAAAAGCAATAAGCTACTGCTCAAACAAACAAATAAAAAAGAAGCCCTGGCCAGGTGGCTCAGCTACTTAAGAGCACTGTCCATACACCTAAAGGTTGTGGGTTCAATCCCTGGTCACGGTACGTATGGGAGACTACTGATCGATGTTTCTCCTCTCTCTCTCTCAAAAAAAAAAGAACAAATCAATGAAAACATATCCTCAGGATTTAAAAAAAAGGGGGATGTGATATGCCCTCACACAAAGACAAGAAAGAAATTTGGAAATATCCATGTGTGAGAGAAACACCAATTGGCTGCCTCCAGCATGCCCCCTAACAAAGATGGAGCCCACAACACAGGCTGTGCCCTGACTGGGAATGGAACCAGAAACCTTTTGGTGCATGGGACAATGCCCAACAACTGAGCTACACCAGCTAGGGCCAATCTCAGTTTTTAAAAAGAAATACAACCACCACCCGGCTGGCGTGGCTCAGTGGTTGAACATCAACCTATGAACCAGGACGTCACAGATTACCGGTCAGGGCACATGCTGGGTTGTGGGCTCGGGCCCCAGTGTGGGGCGTGCAGGAGGCAGCCGATCAATGATGCTCTCTCATTGATGTTTCTGTCTTTCACTCTCCCTTTCTCTCTGGAATCAATAAAAGTATATTTTTTTTAAAAAGAAAATACAACCACCTTCTCACCAACCCTAGGCAGTTCTAAGGCCTACAGTTTAAATGTATAAAAACATTGTTTGCTTCTAAATTCTAACATAAAACTGAACTAACTTAACTCAGTGGTTGAGCTTTGACCTATGATGAACCAGGATATCATGGTTCAATTTCTGGTCAGGGCACATGCCCAGGTTGTGGGCTTAGTCCCCAGTAGGGGACGTGCAAGAGGCAGCCAATCAATGATTCTCTCTCATCGATGTTTCTATCTCTCCCTCTCTGAAATTAAAAAAAACACATATATTTAAAAAAGCAAAATAACGTAAACGTTACAAATACTGTATTTCACAATACTCTTAACAAATAAAACAGATTTGAACTAATCCCCAGCTTACCGACAATATGGATTTCTTCGAGAAGAGTATCGGAGAGTAAGAAATCTATAGTATATAAAAGGCTGGAGCAAACTTCCTTGACCGCTAAAAGAAACAAATACAGAGGTAATAAGTATACATCATTAATTCATATACATACTCTCAAAACGTAAAGGCAATTTAATTGGAGGATGTGTCTTTATTAATCAAACTAGAGGCCCCTCTGAGCACCGGTGAGGTCCCTCAGCCTGGCCTGTGCCCTCTCGCAATCTGGGGTGCGGGTGAAGCAGATTTGGAGCCGACAGTGCCCCAGCAGCACCTAACCCATGGCCGATTCCACAAGGAATCGGGCTCCCTCCTCTACTGGTTGGAGCGTCTGCCCCCTGGTGGTCATTGAGTGTCATAGCTACCAGGCGAATGGTCGGATGGTTGCTTAGGCTTTCATATATATAGATGGTCATAGTAATACCTATCATATCTAAATCCACTATATCATTCCAGAATTATATTTAGGTTATACTATCTATTTTGGACCCAGCAACTTAAGCAATATGTGGTGATTCTGTTTTTTTTTCAGGGGAAAACATAACTTAAAGGAATGGAACAGATGCCTTTATGAGAAAATCTATAAAACTCTTACTACCTTGAAAAGAGAGTGTTAAAGAAAGGAATAACTGTCAGGTACATAAAAACCTCAGGCAACGAACATTAAAATACTTCATAAACCATGGTCTATTAAATATAAAATGCACCCAGCTTAAACTCAGCAAAATCAATTCGGGTATCTATGTTAGAGATAACACTGAGAGAAAAGTATACTAGTAAGCAGACAAATAAAAACATGTTTACTGCATCAATATTTGGAAAAGTAAATAGTTGGAAACAAATGTCCATGAATAAGGAAATGCAGAATAAAATGTTCCATGCTAACATGATGGAACACTACACAGCCACAAATAAGAACTCTATATGTCGCCCTAACCGGTTTAGCTCAGTGGATAGAGCATCGGCCTGTGGACTCAAGGGTCCCAGGTTCGATTCCGGTCAAGGGCATGTACCTTGGTTGCGGGCACATCCCCAGTAGGGGGTGTGCAGGAGGCAGCTGATCGATGTTTCTCTCTCATTGGTGTTTCTAACTCTCTATCCCTCTCCCCTCCTCTCTGTAAAAAATCAATAAAATATATTAAAATAAAAAAAGAACTCTATATGTCAACATAAAAAGGTCACAAAAATACACTGTATAAGTGAAAAAGGCAAGATGCAGACAATTGATGCATTATAACACTTTTGACATAATAAAAAAACTAAACAAAATCCCTCACCCACAATATAATAATATACACTTTATACCCATCTGCATAAGTGTTTTTAAAGACAACATACATGTACACATTATCAAACTCCATATATCTGGGAAGGAGAGAACAGAATTGCTACTAGGATTCATAGTCAAACAGTGTCCCAATACTTGTGAAACTAAAAATTGAAAAAGCAATAATCCTGACAGAAATGTAGTTTTAAAACTTAAATGCAAGAATATTGATGGAGTGGTCAATACTCTACTTTTCTTAAATTTTAAAAGGAAGACTTTCTTTATTCATGTATTATTTGTCTCTCTTTCTCTCTCTCTCTCTCTCTCTCTCTCTCTCTCTCTCTCTCTTTTGCCTTACTTCTGCAATTAAGATATAAACTATTAAGGTGGTAATAGGCAACAATTAATTCTAGACCAGCCGTGGGCAAACTACGGCCCGAGGGCCGGATCCGGCCCGTTTGAAATGAATAAAACTAAAAAAATAAAAGGCCGAACCCTTTTATGTAATGATGTTTACTTTGAATTTATATTAGTTCACACAAACACTCCATCCATGCTTTTGTCCCGGCCCTCCGGTCCAGTTTAAGAACCCATTGTGGCCCTCGAGTCAAAAAGTTTGCCCACCCCTGTTCTAGACCATAATTAATTAGAAGAACAATAGGCAACAATTAATTCCAGATTTTTCTCTAGTACAAAGAAAAATCATCTTAAAAATAGAATGGACTACACTTCCCAAGATTCTTTCAAAGGTAGTTATTCTGAAATTAACTTTCCAAATGTTAAATGATACATGACAAAGAATGATAAAAAGACATGTTCCCAGGTTTACTATAATGTCTCAGGTTCTCCACTATAAAGTGAAAAGAGAATTGCTAAGATCCATCTAGCTCTACATATCAGGATCTACTTCAACAGATTGAAGCAGGATAAAATTTGAGTTAATATATTTATTATAGTCACTTAGTCATCAACCTCCTAAAACAAATGTATTTTCATTCTTACCTAAAAAGCATAAAAACTGTAGCAGGCATCAAGAGTATTTCATTACAAGCGATGAATTTCAGAATATTCTGTTGATTAGCGCTTAATTTATCCAAGAGGGATCTCAGCAGAGGTAAACTATTTGAACCCTTTGCCTAAAACATAAGAAAACAAACATTAAAAATAACAAAGCATTTCTGATCACTCAATTATTTTCTTTCTTTAGATAAATAGCATATTCAACAGGCCATACAAGCAAGACAAATATTTGGAAATGATGACATAAAATATAGAAACTATGTAAGGACAAAAGTTAGTGTATTTTCCTGCTTTGTTATATTTTATGTACTTGAAGATTTAAAAATAAAAACAACTTTAATACAAGTCCTTTACATTTCTTAAGATTAGAAAAATGGTGGTTATTTCTCTCCAACTATAACAAAACCTGACTATCCAGTAATATAGTTCAAGTATCTGTGACTCCTTAGCTAACTAAAGGTAGAAATCACCGAGTCTAATTACTGCTGTGACCAAAGAACAATAGGGATAAAGAAAAAGGCCAACACAGGCAAATTTGGTATTTTAATTCAAATTCCGGTGCATATGCAGTCAATTTGCCTAGCACAGGGATCCTCAAACTTTTTAAACAGGGGGCCAGTTCACTGTCCCTCAGACCGTTGGAGGGCCGGACTATAGTTTAAAAAAAAACTATGAACAAATTCCTATGCACACTGCAGATATCTTATTTTGAAGTAAAAAAACAAAACGGGAACAAATACAATATTTGTATTTGCATGTGGCCCGCGGGCCGCAGTTTGAGGACCCCTGGCCTAGCACACTTACGTTGGTTGGGCTTAATGTTCCAACCCAAACATAAGAAATTTTAGTAAAGTAGCAGTTCAGAACATTAGAGTAAAATTCAGTACACTCTACTTGCCTGATATGTTAGAATTAAACACTGACAGAACAAGAGCTCTCTAACAACTTATCAAACCTAAAAGATTCAATTCCTTTAAATAATGAAGAGATTTCAACTTCAGAAATTCCTCTGGCAACTGGGGGATAATTTTAAATGCAATATTTTATCTACAAAATATACTGTATTATGAAATATAAATAAAATATTCCAAATTTAAAACTTTCAAATCATTAAATAATTTAGGACAAGTTTATAAGAATTAGAGGAGCTTTTTGTAACAAAAGTCAAAATGTCTTAGTGTTCAAATTCGTATCAACTAGCTCAAATTCATTCAGGAGTAAAAAAGAAAACAAAAACCCCCAAAAAAATCCCTGCATATTTTTACTTACATCAAGAACCTTTTTTGTGTATGTGGCAGCATGAAGCAAAGAGAATAACAACACTGGGAAAATACTCACTGAAGAAAACAATTAAGGAAAACATTTTAAATTCATCAAGTACTTTGCAAAACAGGCTATTGTATTATGTCCAAATATTCACATCTGAAATGGCATCTGCTAAAATGAGTGCAGTGACAATTTTTTTCAGTGTTGCAAGGATTAAATATGTAAAATTCATATATATTGGCAAAATAGGTGCTCAAAAAATTTCACTTTCCTCCCACTCCCTTTAAGACTTATTATCTAAAAAGGTAGTATTTAGTTTTAAAGATATATTTTATTGTGCTTCCATTACGTATAGTTGTATAAATTACTCAAAAACTCTTAAAAGCAGCACTTCTCAAAGCACAAACCACTTTCCTGAGAGATGATCCACAGGAGGAAAATAACAAAACAATTAAGTTTAGGAAACACTAGTAACTTTTAGTCTCACAAAGTACATTAGCATTTCAAAGGTCCTATAGTAAAGAAACCTATGGGTTAACCTAGTGCTTCCCAGACTAAACAGCACACCCCCTTCTTTATCCCTTCCCCTCATTTTTTTTGAATACCTATTATCATCCCACCACACTTTTGAAATGTGTAAACATACAAATTCCAAATGAGTTCTTTAATTCTCATTAGCTCCTGAGATTATCCAGTGATTTTATTTTCTACTCTGTCCATAGCAATGGGCAATTTCATTGTCAAAAGGTACAAAGGATACTTGTAACAGGGTAGGAATTGACAAAGATGAGTGAATACAGCAGGTAGTGGCAGCTGTCCTCTAGCAAAGCTTGGGCCAGGAATGCTCTGCTTAACTGGAAGTGCGGTAATCTTTGGTGCAGCCTCAGAGCACTGGTAAGAGCATTTGCCAGCAAAGCGCGTTGATAAAAGCTTGCTGCTTCATGCAACCTGCAAATTACCAGAGGAGAGGTTATCATGAGACATAAACAACTACCATGCCTCTTCCTCCTTTGTGAATTGCATCATAATTGCACAACACCTAAATCTATTACTTAATTATAAACAGAAAAAAATTACACCAGTGTGGCTTGGTGGCTGAGTATTGACCTATGAACCAAGAGGTTACGGTTCAAGCCCCCATCAGGGCACATGCCCGGGTTTCAGACTCGATCCCCAAGGTGTGTGTGTGTGTGTGTGTGTGTGTGTGTGGGTGGGTGTGGGTGTGTGTGTGTGTGTGTGTGTGTGTGCGCGCGCGCGCGCGCAGGAGGCAGCAGATTGATGATTCTCTCTCATCATTGATGTTTCTCTCTCTCTCCCTCTCTGAAATCAATAAAAATACATTTTTAGAATTTACTAGAATCTATTAGAAGCATCATTTCATATATATACCCAACTGAATTTTACAAAGCAGCCATTTTTCCTATTAAGTAAAAAATGCAAAAAAAAATTCTCATTTCCACACATCTATTTTCTATCAGATTTCAATGTGATGTCAGTTTCCACATAGTACATAATATAAAATATTCTTCCTGTTAGTAACATTAGGTTATTAGTGCCTTAAAGATAAGACTTGTCTTTTATTTGTCCCTGAATCCCTTGCAGTTTAGCAAGTCTTGCACTTAAAAGATATTCCATAAAAACTGACTGAACAACTGAATAACAAAGACAGAAATAGATATAATACATACCCAAGAAGAGGCAGAACAAACAAAGCAGAACAGTACACTGTGAACAGGCGAGAAAGCCACATTGCTGTGTCCAGTTTATTGGTCATCATGAATTGCTGAATTTAGAAAGAAAAATATTGTAGTAAACTAAGGCTGCAAAATGTTTTTAAAGATGAAAATTATGTAGTTTTATTCCTATTCAAAATGTTTGAACAATTCTATAATAATACATTTTTTTTTTTAAGATCATTAGGTGAAGCCTCTTAAAGCAACCACTTCACCTAACAAGTCTGAACACCCTACTGTTTTGATGTGGTAAGCACAGAAAGTACTTAAATAGGAAAATACCAGTAGACATATAAAAAAATAAAGAACTAATCAGGAGTCCCGCCGGTGTGGCTCAGTGGCTGCGCGTTGTTCCAAGCACCAAGAGGTGGCTGGGTCGATTCCCTGTGGTCAGGGCACATGACCTGGTTGTGGGCTCAATCCTCAGCAGGGGGTGCATAGTAGGCAGCCAATTGATGTCTCCCTCTCCCATCGATGTTTCTCTCTCCCTCTCCCTTTCTCTCTAAAATCGATTTTAAAAAAGACTAATTAGGAAGGAAAAATTTGTTCAGAGATTTAACTACAGTAGTCTGTATTCCTTCTAAACTTATAAAACTGACTTTATCTATTTTAAGACTGTTAAATAAGAACTGCTCTCAAAAGAACCATAATGCCTATTCTTACAAAAATCTCAAATTGAAATAGGTAGGTCTCAGATCTGAATAAAAACGTATACAAAGCTAGTCTGGATTAAGTAAACCTTACAATGTAGAAATGTAAAACCATGCTAACAGTAAGTCACTACTGAACTCAGCCTGAGGGTGATTTGCTGATGTACACACAAGGGCATGACATACTCTAGGTCAGCGGTTCTCAACCTGTGGGTCTTGACCCCTGTGGGGATCGAATGACCTTTTCACAGGGGTCACCTAAGACCATTGGAAAACACATATATAATTACATATTGTTTACAGTAGCAAAATTACAGTTATGAAGTAGCAACAAAAATAATTTTATGGTTGGGGGTTATCACAACATGAGGAACTGTATTAAAGGGTCACAGCATTAGGAAGGTTGAGAACCACTGCTCTAGGTGCTCAAAATATGGCTGTCTGGTGTTAAACAGCACCTGCCTCTTCGATTTTATAACTTGCTCATAAAATCTGAGCAAGTTATAAAGGGTAAGACTGGTAGGAAGCTCCCCTACCAGTCTTACCCTGGTTTCAGTGGCTCTAGATTAAACTTCTGTATACCATTTTCTTCTCTGTTTTTTTCTCATTCTCTGTTCTTGCTGCTTTTTGCCAATAGATGTGCCCTTACCAATAACTTGAAATCTCTTTTTACATTGAAAAATCAACTTGTATTCAAATTCTAAAGTGGCTTTCAAATTTTTGATAGAATCTACATAAATAATTTTTACATTAAGATCCAACACAAATGTGTGAATATATAAACAAAAGTTTCACAAAACAATACTTACCCTTACTATGTGCGATGGATTTTGGTATTTTGCTTTCTAGTTAATGTTTTAAAAATACTTAAGTGTTACCCAGTCGGTGTGGCCCACTGGTTGAGTGTCAACCCATGAACGGGGAGGTCATGGTTCAATTCCCAGTCAGGGTACATGTCCAGGGTTGCGAGCTAGATCCCCAGTAGGGGGCGTGCAGAAGGTAGCCGATCAATGATTCTCTCTCATCACTGATGTTTCCATTTCTCTCTCCCTCTCCCTTACTCTCTCTGAAATCAATAAAAACATTAAAAAAGAAAAGACTTAAAGTGTTTCCATAACACTGATTTCAAAACTCACTAATGCACCTTAACCTGGAGTCTGAAACACTAGTCTAAGCAATCCTATATAACAAAAGCCTAATATGCTAAGTGTCCAGTCATCCGTTCAACCAATTAAAGCACAATATGCTAATGATATGCTAAGGCCACTCAACCGCTAGCTATGACGTGCACTGACCACCAGGGGGCAGACAGTTGACTGGTAGACCAGTCGCTAAGATGTGCACTGACCACCAGGGGGCAGATGCTCCAACTGGTAGGTTAGCTTGCTGCTGGGGTCTGGCCGAAAAGGACTGAGTGAGACTGAGTGAGATTGGCCGGACATGCCCTGAAGCCCTCCTGCAGTCCCTCCCCAGCCCGATCGTGCACCGGTGTGGTCTCTTGGCCTGGCCTGCACCCTCTTGCAATCTGGGACCCCTTAGGGGATGTTGGAGAGCAGGTTTCGGCTTGATCCTGCAGGCCAGACTGAGGGACCTCACTGGTGCACGAATTCATGCACTGGTCCTCTAGTCTAACATAATTATCTTTTGCAAGAAGATATAGTAAAAAACTTTTGAAAAAATGCAAGTTAAAATTCAAGGACGTTTTATTGCATGTCTTTTTTTTTTTTTTTTTTACTTCTTATAGCCATTTTCAGGGACCTTAATGACTTCAATGTCTTTAAGGCTCGTAACATGGCTTTACTATTGCCAGCTTTCTCTAAATTTTTGCAGAACACATTCAGGTAAGCAGACTTATTGGCTGGCTTTGCATGTCTTTTTAACAGTATGCCGGTAACTTTGGAAATATGCCTCTAGTTTATTCTACCCAACTATACTGCTGACACCATTAAGTTTAAATGATCATCAGTAGCCAAGTGAAAGGATGAATCTAGCTCACTATGCTGTTTCTATACTAATATTCAGATTCTACAAATGTTCTAATTTTAGAACATTTTCTTAAAACCTATTTGTGTTTAGGGTGTTCACTTTGTGATAAATCATTGAGCTATGCATTCCATTTTGTTCATTTTTTATGTGTGTGTAACTTTATTACACAACAAAGATTTAAAAAGGTGTATTGGTTTAAATTTTAAGAGTGAACTGCCCAATCATGTTATAAATAGTTCAGGCAAAAAATATCAATGGATCTTTGAGTGAAAAACTATTAAGGTGAAAAACTATTCACAGAGTATCAAACTACTATGTCATAGACTACTTTAAAAAAAATTTTTTTTTGTTGATTTTCAGAGGGAGAGGACAGGAGAGGGAAAGAGAGAAACACTGATGTGAGAGTGTAACATCAACTGACCACCTAGCATGCCTCCTACCAGGGATGGAGCCCATAACTGGGGTAGGTGCCCTGACTGGGAATTGAGGTGGACCCACGGATGATGCCCAATCAACCGAGCCACACAGGCCAGGGCTCACAGACTACTTTTTAATTACAAAGGCAAAAAAAGATATCTTTACAATGGAGAATCTGGTGGATACCACCCTAACCAGACAATCAAACTTAGTATCTCAGATGATGAGAAAAATCAATATAAAATGCATCCTGATATATATAATATACTGAGGCTAGAATATCACTTATCAGACAACTCCAATTTGAGGAGTATTCTGCAGAACAACGGGTCTGGGTATGGACTGAATATTACGTTATAACATGTATCAATGTTAAATTTCCCAAATTTAACTGCAAAAATTGCAGTGATGATTGCACTGTAGTCATGTAGAATACGGAATTATTGATGGGTTAGCCATCATGATGTATGCAACTAACTCTCAAAAGGTTCTGCAAAATAAAGAAAAAAGAAAGAGGTATATATAAATAGAGATAATGGCATAAACTGAGCAGAAACATTCTCTGCCAGCACGCATGTGCAGAATGAGGCGTGTCCTGGCACGATCTCAGTTGGCATCTTCAACCTTGGGACCTGGGATACAGACCAAGGGGCGGGAGAGGCAAGAAGGCCCAACTTCCAGGGCATACAGGTGTGGGCCACCTGCTCCAGGCGGGCCCGACAACTAGCCTGAGGTCGCTTCTGAAAAAGAAACGTGTAGGTGCCTCTACATCTTTGCTCACGATCTCCCTCGGCCCCACCGTCAACCCTACCCCAATCACTAAGCCCAGTCCTGAAAGCAAAGAGCTTCTGGAGCCCTCGGCCGACTGGCAACACTTCCTGCTCCTTCCTAACTCCTGCAAATCAAGTCAGATCACCTGGCCGGCTCACTTACCACTGCGCCCGCCCCTTGGGGGCCGTTCGGGGTCGTATCCGCCATGGAGGACACACACGCACGCGTCCGGGACGCTGCAAGTAGGAAAAGAAACAAATGTCAGCGCGGGGCCCCGGCCCCCGTAACCGGCTTCTCTGACGGTGCCACAAGCCGGGAGCACCCCACGAGAACTCCAACCCCCGCCAGAGAGACAAGTTCCCCCCAGCACCAGTGCGGCGGACTGCCCCGGGGACACCCGTAGTGGCCGGGAAGTACCTGTCCGGCACCGCCAGGAGCAAAGCAGGGTTTCTAGAAAGACCTGAGCGAAGGCGGAGCTTCCGAGCAAGGCCCAACGGGGCTGACCTAACGCCGCCGGCGCGGGGTTTTGCCGGGACCGGAAGTGCTCCTTTCACTTCCGCGAGGAAGAGGCGGTGCTGAAGAGGGGAAACCCGGAGCGGTGCCCCGGGGCATAATGGGAAATGTAGTTTTTCTCGTTTGGGCTCCACCTGCCCTGCACGCCTTTTGGCCCAGTAAGCTAAAAATCGAGGCCGGTGAAACAACTTTTTTCTCTTCTCCAGCTCACAGATGCCCCCCGCCCACTGCCATTTCCAGACCACGAAATCTCTTTACTCCCTAATATAGAAGGCTCAGCAACCTCTTCTTTGCTGTTTTTCTCCGGGGGCTCATTCAGCCCCATGGTTCTACTTCTGAAATGAATTCTTTCAACAGGCACTTCAGGCAGCTGCTATGTGACAGGCCCGAAGCTTGGCACAGAAGATAAAAAAGATGAGTATTGTAGACTGCAGGAGAGACAGACAAGTAAACCGAAATCACGCACAGTGCTGTGTGATACCAGCAGAAGCCTAATTAATCACAGGGAGCACTTAGGAGGGGACCTAGGTCCGAAGGAACTGGAAAGGTTTCCTGGAAAAGGTAATACTGGCCCTAAGTTTTGCAGGGCAGGCGAAGTTGGCTAAGTGGGGAAGGGGATTCCAGACAGCAACAAAGTGCAGGAAGCAACAAACAGGAGTCAGGTGATTAGTTCAGTGTGGCCAGAATGAAGGTGCCAGTGAGGCAGATGATGAAAGATGTGAGCTACAGAGTCATGCAGCTGTGCTAAGGAGACAATCTGAATTTAACCTTGAAATCCAGGTACAATTTTAAGCAGAAGTGTGACATCGTGAGATTTAAGTCATTCTGGCAACCGGATAGAATATGATCGGTAGGGCAAATTAAAAGCCCAGAGATCAATTGGGAGGCCATTACATACATATAGGAGAGAAGTGGTGAATTAATTCTAAACGGAAGCAATGTTGTGGGGGAAGAGATGACTTGAAGAGGCCATCCAAGATTTGCCTTTTGTTACTCTCCATTATTATTGGTTTGTTAGAGTTTAAAAAATGTTTACTTAAATGTTAAAATTATGTTTTGATGCTAGTCTTTTGTTATGAGTTGAAAATTTTCCTTTCCCTTTCAAAGCTGGGGGGAAAAAAACAACCTAAGTTTATACATGAGGGAAAGGTGGAGGAACACTCTGTTCCACAACCTTAGACCTCACACTAACTGCCAGGCCATGCTCCCTGAAGCTGCTAAATTAAGATAAATGAAAAGGGGACACAAACCAGGTGGCTTTCCAAATGGTTCATGGTTTGCTTTCTTGATTTATCAAAGATAATACTCCCCATTAAAACTCTTTTTAATAGTTCAACTTCATTTTTGCTGAGTGAATCACCTTAATCATATTATTCTAATAATTGAGTTATTTTGATTTCATTCTCTTTGCTTCTTCTGCATTCTCAGATGTGCTGAAGACAGACTAAAAAGCACCACAGATATAGGCCTACAATGGAAGTTCTAAAAAGGTTTCAAAGGAGAAATAATTTGTTTTTAATGGATGAAAATAAGGGATAACAATTTATCAAATTGTGCTATAGTTATTCTTACAAATAGCACTCATTTTTAGTAACAGCTAGATTTTCTTCTGTTATCTCTCCCTAGAGCATAAGTATATAACAGGCAGACTATATTTTCTCCATTTCTGTATCATTCCCCCAGGCTTTAGATGCTGATATGGATTCCAAGACAGTGTTTCAGGTGATTCAGGAACAGTATAAAATACATTGTGATTATGGTAGAAGTTGAAGCCACTTTGCCAAAACATTGGTTTCTGTAAGAGCTTTTAGTGGTTAGTGTTAACTATCAAATGCAGTGATTATCAAGAAGTATCATGAATAGATGATATTTGGTCCTTTTTTATTTTTTATTTTTAACAATTGAAATTTGTCTCCATCCCCCACCCCCAAGTGTATTTATTTACTTTCTTCCTTAACCAGTCTGTTTGGTAGTGTTAAATTAATTAAATATGGAAGCCATTAGACCAGTGGTTCTCAACCTTCCTAATGCCACGACCCTTTAATACAGTTCCTCATGTTGTAGTGACCCCCAATTTCATTGTTACAAATTGAACGTAATTAAAGCATAGTGATTAATCACAAAAACAATATGTAATTATATATGTGTTTTCCAATGGTCTTAGGCGACCCCTGTGAAAGGGTCGTTCGACCCCCAAAGGGGTCGAGACCCACAGGTTGAGAACTGCTGCATTAGACCAAGGTAGTTCTAATACTTTAGCCATCCAAAACACAAGCCTAAACATGCCTCAAAGTTAAGAAGGCAAAACCTAAGGGCAACCAACCACAAACAACCAACTAGTCTTATTTTTTCAAATAAGGCAAATATTTAAAGTATAGCCTATCAAATAATTCCATTGCTTTGCTTCTGCCGTTTCCCTATAAAAGTCTTCTCTAGCTCCTGTCAGTGTAGTGCTTCTAACCACTTATGGTTTGGCACTACCTGACTTGAATCAATTTTTGCTCAAATAAACAAAAATTTTAATATGCCCTGGGTTATCTTTTAACAGTAGTGAGATAACTTATCAAATATACATGGTTGTCTTATTCAGGACTCTCCTGATGGCAAATAACAGAAATTAAGCCCAAGCAGACTTATGAGGGAAAGGGGACAAAATAATTGATTACTTTGGAAAAACCAGAGGTAGATGATCTTATAATAGACATGACTAGAATTAAGAGTACAAATGAGCCTGGCTAGTGTTGCTCAGTGGTTGAACATTGACCCATGAACCCTGTGGTCCCTGGTTCAGTTCCCAGTCAAGGCACATGCCTGGGTTTTCGGCTCAATCCCCAGTAGGGGGCATGCAAAAGGCAGCCTATTTATGTTTCTATCTCTCTATCATTCTCCCTTTCTCTCTCTCTCAAATCAATAAAAACATTAAAAAAAAACCACAACAGAGTAAAAATGATATCAAATGACTCCGTGTTCTCCTTTCTGCTTCCCTCTGAGTTGACTTCATTGTCAAGCTGATTCTCCCTCAACTCAAGTCCATATTCTACCACGTTAGCAAGACTAGACCATAGAAAGTGCCTCTTACCTGATACTTGTTAAATAATGATCCAGGCTTGATTCTTAGTGGGTCAAATTTGGTCCCATAAATTCTTTTTGTTTTTAAATATATTTTTATTCCTTTCAGAGAGGAAGGGCGAGGGAGAGAGAGAGAGAGAGAGAGAGAGAGAGAGAGAGAGAGAGAAACATCAATGATGAGAATCATTGATCAGCTGCCTCCTGCACACCTCCTACTGGGGGCCAAGCCAGAAAGCCGGGCATATACCCTGACCGGGAATGGAACCATGACCTCCTGGTTTATAGGTCGATGCTCAACCACTGAGCCACACTGGCCAGGCTCATAAATTCTTAAACCTATCATTGACACAGATGGGCCAGGCTTGGGTCATTCACCACTCTTGTCTGAATGGAGTGGTAAGAGGAATATATATGAGATCAGCTTCCTCTGACACTCTTAAGTGTTGTTATGAAAAGAATGAGGTATAGATGCCAGGAAAGCAAAAGTCATATGATTCTGCTTTAATCTTCATTTTTTTTATCTGATGCTTTTTATATTTTTGTGGTTTTTTTCCAGTGTCGGTCATTCAATTTCTACTTGATAAGAATTTCCATAGGATAAGAGTCCAGTCATAAGTGTTACACAGCTTATTTTAATTGAAGGAAAGAAAATTTTGCTGTAACATAAACCCTGAAGCTGCAGCAGTTGAATACCAAGAGGCTGTTACTCCTTTTGGCTAGAAATTGGCTGATGGAGCAAGAATTGCTTCCAGAGTTATTGATGATTTGGCTCTCCCCAGTTTTCAAGGGAGATCTACTGAACCATCAAATCATCAATTTGCTCATTTCTGCTTCAATCAGTGATTAATGATCCTGTGGTTGGATAGGGCATCTTTGTAATTGCTAAGTGCTGAGTCATTCATCTCATTAGGAGTACATTCCAACTTTTATTTGCTGCCTGAAAAGTAAGCTCCATAAGCTCTGCTGATGTAGCTTAAGTATGAGGTCTTAATTGTGTGTGTGTGTGTGCGCACCTTTGTTTTTGACTAGGCCAGTGGTTCTCAACCTTCCTAATGCCGTGACCCTTTAATACAGTTCCTCATGTTGTGGTGACCCCCAACCATAAAATTATTTTCGTTGCTACTTCATAACTGTAATTTTGCTACTGTTATGAATCGTAATGTAAATATCTGATATGCAGGATGTATTTAGGCGACCCCTGTGAAGGGTCGTTCGACCCCCAAAGGGGTTGCGACCCACAGGTTGAGAACCGCTGGACTAGGCTATTTTTAAACTCTGACTACTCTATTTTTAACTCTGACTAGGCTATTTTTAAACTCTGTAAATCGTAGATAACTGATAGCAATGTAACTAATTCTTGTCTACTATGTTAATTTTCTACTGCTCCTTTAAAAATTTAACACAACTTTACTGTCTTATAGGTTTGGAGGCCAGAAGTCCCACACAGGTCTCTCACTGGACTAAGATCAAGGTATCTACAGAGCTCCACTTTTTTTTTTTTTTCTGAAGGTTGTAGGGAAAATTTCGTTTTCTTGTCTTTTCCAGCTTTTAGAGTCCACAACATCCTGGATTCTTGGACCTCTTTTTCCACCTTCAAAGCCAGCAATCTTGCATCCTTCTGACCTTTCTTCAGTGGTCACAGCTCCCTTTAACTTTCTGCTGCTTACTCTCTTCCACTTTCAAGGGCCCTTGTGATTACATTGGGCCCAGATGGATAATCCAGGATAATCTCTCTATGATCAGGTCAGCTGATTGGCAATCTTAATCCCCTCTGCAACCTCCATTCCCTTTGCCATGTAACCTAACATATCCACAGGGTCTGAGGATTATGATGTGGGCATCTTGGAGGTGCAGGAAGGGAGGCATCATTCTGTCTTTCATATCTATAGACACACAGGTAAATTCTACCTGGTGGAGGTTGAATTGACTTCTCTGATCACCCACTCACTCCCGTAGAAAAATTCAATTTTTCTTTTACTTATAAATTTATTTCAACATTCCTTTACTCCATATGAATTTGTAGTTCTTTGACTCCTCCTTTGAATTGATTTTAACAAATTCCCCAGTTCTCTCATTATTTCATGAATTTCATAAAAATCTTTGACATGTGTTTATTTTATACATACTATAAAATAATCTCTTAGTTTTTATTTTTTTAACATATGTTTTTTATTTATTTCATAGAGAAAGGGAGAGGGAGAGATAGAAACATCAATGATGAGAGAGAATCATTGATCAGCTGCCTCCTGCAGGCCCCCTACTGGGGAGTAAGCCCACAACCTGGGCATGTGCCCTGACTGGGAATCAAACTGGGACCTCCTATTTCACCGGTTGATACTCAACCACTGAGCCATGCCGGCTGGGTATAATCTCTTATTTTATAAATATAACATATTTCTTATACATGTCATAATTTTACCTTGTTTTGAAAATTTATCAGAGACTTAGCTACTCAAGTTAGAAAAATATATAGATACACGACTAGAAATATGTTCTAGAGCTTCAGAAAATGAGCATATTCCCCATTCTCTTCCATCGTATAAATTTCAGCATGTGCAGGAGGTGGACCTGGCTGGGAATGTAATGCCTACTGGTTGAAGGTCAGAGATCAGGTTACCCCCTCCCCCCATCCCCTACATTTGAAACTCAGCTTGTGTCACCATTAATTCAAAGGAATTGTTTAAAATCACCTGTTTATTACTCCTAGCTGGAAGTCTTACAATCTACTTCTTAAAAAGAAAGCTCTACTTCCCTACCTCCAGAAACTAATGCAAAGAAGAAAGGAATGTGTGCTGTAAAAATGTTCTAATCAAGTGCTTCTGGGAGGGTCAGAGGAATGGCAGACCAGGAAGGCATTTGAGCAAACACTTGAGGGATATTTAGATGGGGACCTACAGAGATAGAGTAGGAGGGCATTTCATGCTGAGGACATATTGTGACCTTGCATGGAACTAGTGGTTATTCCTTGGCTAGAGTGTTTATTACATGTAAAGGAAGAGCAGGAATTAAAGCCAAAAAGACAGGCCTGATGCATGCATAGGAGAGAGAACAAACCAGATAATGCTTAAGCCCAAGACACCCCTAGTTACAACAGTTCCTAGTTACCTTTCTGGAGTGTTAACATTTCTATTTACAGCCAGAAATAGAAATTTATCCTTTTGGACAGCTTGTAAACTAATAAAAACAGCCCCTCCTGCAAAATGAAATTTTATTAAAGGAATAGGAAATGCACAGCTATTAGGTGTTATACCATGGATATGTTCCTGTGGTCCATAGTCTCACCGTGACCCCGTAGGCTTAAGGAAGGGTCAATCATATGGGCATACCCTGGCCCCAAGCTAGTTTAGCAGCACCTCTTGAGTCCAAGGCCCCATGTTCTGGCTCAGCTGCCCCAGGAGGCTGAAACTGACAGTATAGCTTTAACAAAGCCTAGATGGGTTTCCACAGACAGCGAAGTGCAGATTGTAGGTCTTTGGTCTGGATCTCCTATATACCACAGTAAGGGTCAGCCTTGCTATTTCTGGGTACATCTCCCAGTTTTCCACAGGGCTTCACAACTTTCCCTAGGTTCTCCCTAAATATTTTGGGGAAACTCATGTATTTCTTCTTACATGTATAACAGTTAGCAAATTTTTAAAAATAACATAAAATATACAAAAGGGGCACATGTTGTTTGTAAAGCATTTCAGCATATATAAATAAACTAATAATTATTAAAGCTACCATAATCTATCCAGATATAAACCCTAATTACAGACTGGAATTGATTTTTCCAGAATTTTATTCTATGCTTAGGTTTCACATGTGTCCTAAAATTCCTGCTTTCAGTAGATCCACTCGTTCTTCCAAGGGGGACTTCACTTGTGCTTGAAGAGTCATTATATGACTGGGTTTCCTTGTCTGCCAAGAGGGAGGAAAAACACTCAGATAATATCTGTGCTCATTAGCATTATTATCAAACCAGTCTATCAGCTTCAGGCATCTCATGGCTGACTTCCTGCCTGGCAGCAGCGGCCCCTCATCCCCATCTCTGCCTGAAAGCCCCTTTGGTAAAGGCTCACCCTGGACACTGTTCCTCATGTAAACATTGATGTCCATGTCACAGGACGTTATCATTCCAAACCTCCAGTCTTTCCCAAACCTTCCCAGTGCTCAGATGCCAGTGCTCTGTTATTACCAGGAGTGAGGAAAATGGTCTGCTTTGGACTCTTGGTCACTGAGCTTTGCAGAGCAGCTCTCCCTTCATCAGAGGTGCATTTACTGTGAAGTTAAAGAAGCTTAAGCTTGTTCCTTGCACAGCCTCTTCCCAAGACCCTGGGAAAGGTTGAGGGTTGTGTTCACAACGAAAGCTGCTGCTGCTATCTCTTCCTACTCCAGCTTCCTCTGCACATGCTATGAGCTTTGCAGAGCAGCTCTCCCTTCATCAGAGGTGCGTTTACTGTGACGTTAAGGAAGCTTAAGCTTGTTTCTCTATTACTTGCACGGCCTCTTTCTAAGACCCTGGGAAAAGGTTGAGGGTTGTGTTCACAATGAAAGCTGCTATCTCTTCCTACCCCAGCTTCCTCTGCACATGCTGCCCCTCATATCAAGGCTGTAGGAATTTTGGCAATCCAGCCACTAGGGAAGTCAGTTTGCAAATACACTTTGTCTGGGCTTAGTAGGATGTGGTTAAGTAGTTCCTACTCACTTTGATGTATAGTTAAGTTAGTTATATTAAGACATTCAGGTGTAGAGAAAGCTTCCAAGAATATTCCTACCACCCACTGTGTGGACTTAACAGTTTCATGACATGAAGGTGCAGGATCAGAGACGATTTTGAACATTACCTACAACATCTGGTAGAGAAAAAAACATTGAAAATGTATGAACTGAAAGCTGGTCTGTGGAAAATTGTTCTCATCATCTCACATGTAAAACTGTAAGCGAGGAATTGGGTTTTCATTAAGGCTTAGTCAAAATGTAATTTCTCTTCTGTCTGCAATATACTCAATAATGCAGCGTATGCAATTAAAAATGTGCCACTATAGACTGCTTGATAAACTAATTAATGAGGAGGAATCCTATCTAATAGTAGACAAACAAGGTAATTGATCATACCTTCGCTACGCCACCCATTGGCTAATCAGAGTGATATGCAAATTAACCGCCAACAAAGATGGCAGTTAATTTGTATATGGCGCGAAGCGGCGGAGCGAAGACTGAAGGTGGCTCTGGCCGGAGCAGCGAAGGCTTTGAAGGCAGCTCCGGCCAAAGCAGTGAGGGCTTTGAAGACGGCTCCGGCCAGAGCAGCGAAAGCTTTGAAGGGGGCTCTGGCTGGAGCGAAGGCCTGGGTCCCGGGTGCTGGAGGAAAACCAGTGCCGGCAGCCAGGGGAAGGGAAGGCCTATTGCATGAATCTTTTCGTGCAACAGGCCTCTAGTGTTTATATATAAAAGGCTAAAATGCTAACTGTCTGTCTGACCGTCTGACTGGTCGCTATGATGCTCACTGACCACCAGGGGGCAGATGCTTAACGCAGGAGCTGCTGTGACGTGCACTGGTCATTTACAAAGAAACAGCACCACGAACCTGGCACCCACAAAGCAACACTTGGCTTCCCCCAAATGGGACACAGGCCCCGCCACACTCCAGAGCGATAGCCCACCAAATCGCAGCCAATGCTGCCAAGACCCCATGGTGCAAAATGCGGTCCACAGCCCAGCCCAGCCCAGCCCGGAAATGGTCGCTGTGGGCTCTGGGTAATGATGTCACATAGCAACACCCAGCTTCCTCTCCCTAGCGACTAGCCTTCTTGGAGTTTCTTCAGCCCAGTAACACGACTTGCTTTATAGCCAGGTGGAAACATTTTACACTTTAACCAAATGTCTGTGAAACATTTTCATGTGCCTAATTTCATTTGATCCTCACAAAAGTCCTGGAGTAGTTAGATAGGAGACTTGGTAGAATCCTACTTTCTTTTCATTAGCCAGAAAATGGAGATTTAGAAGGTTTAGAAACTTGACCTGACTGAAAAGAAGTAAGAAATGGTGGACCTTGAAGATGACTTCAGGTTTTCTCACTGCACAGAATATAGACAAACACTACCACAGTTAAATATGTTACCCTTTGTTCTCCCTGCGTGATCTACAATAATAATCTGCTTC
>NW_005369827.1:2735025-2738567 GCF_000412655.1 Myotis brandtii | reverse complement strand
CTGTCATTGTCGATCGTGAATTTGGTTGACACTTCTATTATAGAGAAAGGGCGAATAGAGATATTAAAATATTTCTTCTAATTAATTTCCTTTCAATGTGTATGAATCTGTGCACTGGGCCTCTAGTAAATCATATAAATGCTTTGGGAAAATATTTAAATTTAAATTTCTTTCTGCTTGACATATAATACAATCATCAATGAAAATAACATAAAACTCATAATGTCCCACTACCATGAGTCTCATCAGTTCAAATATTATGTATTCACCACATAAGAACACTTATTTGAAAGGCCCTTATATAGTATTACAGTCATATATGAAAGAAACTTGGTTGAGGTTTGCTCAAATTTGCCAATAATTTAAAAACTTTAATTACCAATAATGTTGTGTGAGGCTTAAAGGAAATGTTCTAAATTACTGGTAATATTTTTTTCAATCAATCATGCTAAAGGAAAGATTAAATGATCTTTCTGATCTTTCTATAGAAAATAAGTTTGCAAACGGTTGTCTTCTAAAGAGAAGATTAAAGAGTTTGCAGCCAAAACATCTATGGAAAAATTTAATATAGAGGTGAGTCAAGCAATTAATTAGTAAATATACCATGTTATTTTCCTAGATTTGCATGGTATTTGTAGTATTTTTGTCCTAAGATCTTTTAATATGTTAATATTTTTTTCTCAGTCTAAATAAATTTTCACTTTTGTAACCTAACTTTGTATTAGGAATGTGGGACTTTTTTTTTCTTACAGAATGTCCCCAAATATATGTGAGCTTCAAGCTCATTAAAACCTAGTCATCATTCATTTATTTAACAAATATTGGTAGATCACCTGCTATGAATCAGGCACTGTGTGGTGCTGAGAACACAAACAATGAGCAATCAGATACCGACTGCTTCATTGAATTTCTACCTAGAGTTTCTTAGAATCTCTCCTGAAGAGTTGCATCAATTTCTGGCCCACACCTGCCAAACTGGAAATGCTTAAACTTAGTTTTGGTGCAGAAGAGAAAACAGATGTTTTGGCCATCTTCCGGGAAAAAATTTTGACCATCTTCTGGGAGAAGTTTTTCTTCTCACTCAGGTAACATATTCCTCAAGGGTCAGCTGTGGCCCTGCTCTGTGTTATCTTCATTCAGGTTGCAGAAGCTGTCCCTTGTGGCCCAGGAGAAAGAGAGTTGGCAGATCATGGGATGGTAAAACATCTGCTCAGGATGGTATATGTCATTGCCACTCACATTTCATTGGCCACGGTAAGTCGCATGACCAAGCCTGAAGCCAGGACTATAGTTATCCAATAGGAAGGACTCCAAAAATATGGCTGTACACATTTAGAACAATAATACAGTCTACCTCATAAGCCTTCTGGGGTTGATTAGAGAGAAAGATTAGAGATAAAGATATTTGAAATGTTTGTAAGATACCTTTCCAGAATGTTGGCTTTCAAATATCCATTTGTAGGATGTAATTAAAACTAACATATTACATATTACACACATATGTGATAACATTGTCCTTACTGCTTTAAAGTAGGTTATAGATCAGTGTTAGTAAAAATATAATGTAAGCCAGGTATGTAATTTAAAATATCCTGCTAAAGTAAAGAGTAACACATGAGGCATAGCTGGTTTGGCTCAGTGTCTAGAGCATCAGCCTGTGGACGGAAGAGTCCTGGGTTCAATTTCAGTCAAGGGCTCTGGATTGTGGGCTCGATCCCCAGTGGGGGGCATGCAGGAGGCAGCCGATTAGTGATTCTCTCTCATCATTGATGTTTCCATCTCTCCCTCTCCCTTCCTCTCTGAAATCAATAAAAATATATTTAATTAAAATAAAGTAACACATGAAATTAATTTTAATATATTTATTTAACCAATATGTTCAGAACATTATCTTTCTGTCATGTAATCTACATAACAAAATATTAATCAGATATTTTAAATTATTTTTTCGTATAAGTCTTCAAAATCCAGTGTGTTAAAGCACACTTAGAGTAACTCTTAGTTTGGACTACTCACACTTTTAGTGCTCACTAACTACATGCAACTAGTGACTATTGGATGAGACTGTGCATGTCTAGACAATCCAACCTCTAAATATTCTCATAGAAACAGACTGATTATTTGCTAGATAGATTCTTAAAACTAGAGGTCAACATTCTTCTTTGTAAAATGCAGGGTCAATACTTTTCAGGAGAAGTAAGTAGACTTCAGTTTAATTATTTTACTATTGAGTACTTAGCTATATCCTCTTTCACTCATAAAGAAATGTAGCAAAGAAAATTAAAACTTTCCCCCAACTTTTATTCACCTTTCACCAGCTTTTGATTTGGTGAGCTGGAGCCAGCTGGGCCAAGAGTGTATGAACTTTACTTGGATTCCTGGTATTAATATTACTGTCGACTCGACCTTTTAATACCTTCTACAGAAATAGGGTGGGCAGGAATGGCTTCTTGACAGAGCACCTTGTTGTAAGTGTGATTATAAACAATGTATCTTGAGTACCACTTCCTTTAAATGTATGTTAATAGTTTGGTATCGCTTTTGGATGAAAGGATAGAAACATTTACCTTCTCTCTTGAAATAGTAAATAAGAGTGTCCTTGAAGACGCTGATGGAGTTATTCTGTTGTCATGAATCAGCCATAGCACTACAAGACAAAGTTTCTAGTATCAGCAAGATGAAGGGATCATCATTACCTGTGAAAAAAAGAAAACAAAAAATAATATTAACAAAATAAAAATCTATAATAATAAAAGCATAATATGCTAATTAGACCAGATAGCCGAACGACCTTCTGGATGTCATTCTGGATGTTTTTCCAGATGAAGCTGTAGTGGCGGGGGGCCAAGGCATAGGCAGTTAGGGGTGATGAGGCAGGCAGGCGAGCAGTTAGGAGCTAGCGGTCCCAGATTTCAAGAGGGATGTCCGACTGCCGGTTTAGGCCCGCGGGATTGGGCCTAAACTGGCAGTCTGACATCCTCTGAGGGGTCCTGGGTTGCGAGAGGGTACAGGCTGGGCTGAGGGGACCCCCTCCCCATGCATGAATATCGTGCACCGAGCCTCTAGTTTAAAATAAAATATTTAAATTAAATATCTGATTTAATTTTTAAGTGTTCAATGTTAAATGAAGGTACACAGGAGTTCAGTTTGTTCACTTAACCTAGATGAGTGCTTTATGGTTAATTCATGTTGGTAGGTTCGTATTTTAGATATGCTTATATCCCTAACATCTACCACAGTTCTGGGCACCCAATGTGCAGTCCATAAATACTTGCTGAATTGAATTAAAGTTAGCCATCTGGGCCCTAGCTGGTTTGCCTCAATGGATAGAGCATCCACCTGTGGACTAAAGAGTCCCAGGTTGGATTCTGGTCCAGGGCACATGCCTGGGTTAAGGGCTCAATCCCCAGTAGGGAGCGTGCAGGAGGCAGCTGATCAATGATTCTGTCTAATCATTGATGTTTCTTTTCTTTTCTTTTTAAAAAAAATATATTTCTTTATTGATTTCAGAGAGGAAGGGAGAAGGAGAGAGAGATGGAAAC
>NW_005369827.1:2722966-2734822 GCF_000412655.1 Myotis brandtii | reverse complement strand
CCTCCTGCACACCCCCCATTGGGGATGTGCCCGCAACCAAGGTACATGCCCTTGACTGGAATCGAATCTGGGACCCTTGAGTCCGCAGGCCGACGCTCTATCCACTGAGCCAAACCGGTTAGGTCTAATCATTGATGTTTCTATCTCTCTCTCCCTTCCTCTCTGAAATTAATAAAAATAAATACATTTTTTTAAAAGTTAGCCATCTGGAAGCATGTGGTGTATGTGTCAGGGGAGCAGACAGGGGAGTTGAGATTGTGCAGAGAACTCTTAACAGAATGGCAAGAATCCTGGAGACATTCACACTGAATGCTGAGATGACTTTGAAGGTCTCTCAGGAATCCTAAGCTTCAAAATAAGATACCATGTGATAATAAGAAAACCACTCATACCCAATATAGTGAGTTTAAACATCTTAAACACTAAAGCACTGTGTGTTCTAGTTTGCAGATTCAGAGGATGTTTCTCTAAGTCTGGTCTTTACCCAGCAGTGGCTTTAGTGCTATTCCTTCCAGATGCCTGATGTCTTCAGAAGCAGCCCGACAATGTGAAATAGTTGATGTAAGTCCCCAAAAGGGACACAAATTACTCTGCCAGCTGCATTCCCTCATGTCAGGAAGAAGAGAGTCCAATATATTTCTTATCTAATACAAAATCTCAGAAGGTTGAAACACACTAACACAGAAAAGAAAATGCAGTTAGGATTCAACTACTTGCTGTCATGAAAAGTATCAATAGTTAATAATGCTGAAAATTCATAGCATGTTAGAGATAAAAGAGTCCTCAAATATCACCTTTTACAGATGGGACAGCTTCAGCCCAGAGAAGTAAGGAGTCAAGACTTCAGTCTCACAAAGTGATCTGACAGTCATAGCTCACTGTCAAACAAGTCCTTCCAACCTGCAGTGCTCCCTGACTCCATGAAGGGGACACATTCTTAAAAAAAGAATATATATTTTTATTAATTTCAGAGAGAGGAAGAGAGAAGGTGAGAAGGATAGAAACATCAATGATGAGAGAGAATCATTGATGAGCTGCCTGCCTCCTACACACCCCCTTTTGGGGATGGAACCCACAATGACAGGAATGGAACCATGATCTCCACCGGGCTCTGTTTGTTTTTGTTGTTGTTTTACCTACCAATCTGTATTTCTCAAACCCTTCACCTTTTTCATCCAGTTCCCCAACCTCCTCCTGTCTGGTAACCATCAGTCTGTTCTCTGTATCTATGAGTCTGTTTCTGTTTTGTTTGTTAGTTTATATTGTCCTTTAGATTCCATATGTAAGTGAAATCATATGGTTTTTGTCTTTCTCTGACTGACTTATTTCAGTTGGCATAATACCCTCTAAATCCACCCATGCTGTCGAGAGGGACACATTCTTAAAACATAGCTGGAATATCAAGTAATTACCGAATGCCCCTTTTCTACTTTTATTCTTCACTCACCAGTTACTTAGCACTCTATTAATTATTTTAATTTATTGATTGATTTTTAAAGAGAGAAGAAGAGAAAGAGAAACACCGATTTGTTGTTCCACTTATTTATGCATTCACTAGAGGCCCGGTGCACAAAATTCGTGCATGGGTGCAGTCCCTAGGCCTGGTCAGCGCTCAAAGTGCAAGTGTCTGGCATGGAAGGGCAGATCCTAGCTGACGTCTGGGCCCTGGGAAGCACCTGGGCCCCCGGGCCCCCGCACGCCCCCTCTGCCTGAGTCATAGCGCCCGATTCCCCACACAGAGATTCGGTGAGCACGGCCGGACGCCACGTGCCAGGGTGCAGTGTGGGCCTCTGGGCCGCCCAGTGGTCCCACATGGAAGCTGGATGGGCAGCGCGCTCTCTCCTGGTTGGCCTCGCAGACCGGCTTCTGCACAAACCCATAGGGAGCCCGACTGGCCCCTGCAGTCCCAGTGGCTGCGGCCCAGCTCACCTGGAAGACACCGCACAGGTGCGGGCGGGCTCCTCGCGGGTGCCCAGCACCTGACCACAGGGGGGGGCTTCCCCAGCATGCAAGCCCTGGTGTCCCGGGGGAGGGTAGCAGGGGGAGTGAGAGCGAGCTCTGCATTCTCACCACACCTCCGTCCCCAGGTAGTCGGGGAGAGGTCGCAGCATGTCACCGATGCCCGCCATGTTCTGCACCACCTCCTATGCAAGTCATAGAGAGGGGTTGAACTCCGGTCAAGGGGACAATTTGCATATTAGGCTTTTATTATATAGGATTGATTGATCCTTGTATGTGCCCTGACTGGGGATTGAACCCACAACCTTGGTGTACCGGGAGGATGCTCTAACCAAGAGAGCTACCCGGCCAGAGTATATTGATTTGATCATAGTCCAAAGAGTTCAGAAACTTGTGTGCACAACTCATGCTCTTCTAAGGGGTACACAAATGGTCATAAAAATGTGTGTATACAAATCTGTGCATATACACACACATTTATGGTTATAAATATACACCTCTTTATACATATATAAAATATGTTAATGTATTATCTAATACATAAAGAAAGATCATCAATAGTTAAATAGCATTAATAACATACCTATGTACAATATAACCACTGCTAAATGTATTGGAAAAGAAATAAAGGCAAATTGGCTACTTATAAATATTTCAAGGTATTTGTAAAAAATGTATCACCCAATGCTTCTGTTAAGTTCAGTTGTCAATTCTTAGACTTTATACCATCTAGTACTAAACCTTAGGGCAATTATACCAATGAAGAATGATCCAACCTAAGATGTGTGTTTAATGTGAATAATCCAAGATTGTGAAAGAATGTCAACTGTTGCAGCAGCCATCTTTTGTCCAGTGTTGGTGACAGACTCTAACTTAATTATTCTTCTAACCCTGACCCTCTTTTTCTAAAAAGGAAAGTGAGTGTATTCGTTACCCTGCAGTACATCCAAGTCCAGACAATAATGTAAGGAAACTCTCAGGAAATTAATTTGAAATAAATTGGATGTGCTTCAAAATAGTTGTTTGAATTACGATGATTTCTGGTGATGTGTGGGGTTGTGTGTTTTTGTTTGTTTGTTTGTTTTTCCTTTTTCTCAGGAACATGCTTCTTTTGGGTAATAATACAAATTACACAAAATCTTTTAGCTAATACATACCAGAATATTTGTATTATTACCCAAAAGGACCATGTTACTGAGAAAAAGTATCTTATTATTGCTTAGAGATTAGTGGTTTGATTTTTGAATATGGAACTTTACCATGTGGCAGCATAGCAGAGCGAGTCAGAAGTCTCAGGACCTCATCTAAACCTAATCACCTCCCCAAGGCCCCACCTCCAAATACTGTCTCATGGGGGGTCAGGGCTTCTACATGAATTTAGGGGCAACACCATTCAGTCCACAGCAACCAATAAACCCACATGTACCAGATTTTACTTTCTTCCAAATACTTGTAGCTGATGACATGGTCATGAACGGAGAGGAGAGGAATGCATTTACCTGCCCCCTAAACCTCAGCTCTTCTTCATATGTATTGACTGGCATGATACTGTCTCTTCTTGGGGTTTTGCTGAGCCACATTCAAGCTTTCCTCTCAAATTGCTAAACCAAATTTTTCTTCTGACTCAGAAATACTTTTAATAATATAATTGGTAGTAACAGAACTATACACATATTTGTTAATTTATAATAGCAAAACAATTATTGTTACAGGTTGAGTTGTGGTCTCTCCCGCCCCCCCTCCCCCGCCCAAAGAAAATAAAAAAGATATGTTGAATTCCTAACCTCCAGTATTTCAGAATGGGATCTTATTTGGAAGTAGGATTGGCGCAGATGTACTTAGTTAAGTAAGGTCAACCTGGGTGGGGTATAGGGCTAATTTAATATGTCTGGTGTCCTTATAGGAAGACGACTGAGTGAAGATAGAAACTCAGGGAGAGTGCCAAGAAGAGAATGTGAACACAGAAGACTGGAGTGATGCATCTATAAGCCAAGAAATGCCAAAGAGTCTGACAAGCCACCAGAAGCCAGGGGGAAGCAAAGAAGGTTCTACTACAGGTTTCTGAGGGCAGATGGCCGGGCGTTGGGTTCACTAGATTCCAGAACTATGAGACAATACATTTTGGTTGTTTTAAGCCACCTTATGTGTAGTACTTTGTTATGGGAGCCCTGCAAAATGAATACGTCGTCTGTCTTCTGCAATTGAATTGTAATAGAATAGTAAGAGGCATTTTATATTCTTATTTTGAGTATGTACATATCCTTTCTTTTTCAAATATGGTAAGAAAACAAAAGGTGATAAATTTACTTTTTATTTTTAATGTTCAGAGCTGGCAAAATGAGTCCCAGCAAGTAAAAACCAAATGAAGATAAAGGTAACTACATGTGTTATTTAATCCAAGAAAATAAAGAGCATTCGCTGCAAAGTGTGGTTTCTTGCCAGAGCAGTTGTTGGGAAAACAGTTGTAAGTACATTAAAAATGACATTTACAGAATCAACTATCAAGTTATTTGTGGAATACATTTAAAATGAAATTTTCATTCCCAACTCTAATATTAAAGAACATTCTTAGTATTATTTACAGTATTTATTATGCAAAGTAGAAGGAGGATATCAGATTCACAAATAAACTACCAATTTGGGAGTTACTCACTGAAAAGTCTAAGAGGTGTCTCTGAAGGACTGCTTGCTTCAAATACAAGGAGAATATTGGAGATTCATAGAGGTTTCTACAGCCTCACACTTCACCAGAATCATTTTTGAAGTTAAAATAATTCTTTCATCCCATCATAAAGCAAAACATATTGACATATATGGAAAAATCCAAGAATGCCAAGTCACGTTCCTTTTTGTATAAGTAACCTCTGTGTTCAATGCCAAAAGCACAGAATCCTAAAGAGAGCAGTGATGTGCAGAATAAGCAAGACCTAACTGAGGTATGACTTGCTGGTTAGCACCCCTTTACCTGAAAATGGAGGGAAATGGAGGCTGTAAAGTAACATGCTTTACTCTGTAAAAATATTCATTGATAAGAGTTTGCTGCAAAGATATGGTCAGGATAGTAAGCGAATATAATACACACACACACAGTCTCTTCTTCACAAATTCTAAAGGATTATGTCTGACTTCTTCTTGCTAAACCAGTTTGATCTAGCACCTACTATGTGCTGGAACGCATATGCATTTAAACAACCAACCAAAGGCCTATTTTCATGGAGCTTGCATGGTACTAGAGGTGATAAACAATGTATATTGTTCTCTTATATGTCCTATCAAATTGCTTAAGGACTTAACCTTTGCAACTAAAATTATGAATTGCAACATATGAGAAAGTGAATTTGATGGTTCCATCACATTTGTAAATTTAGAGCCATATTTTTCTCTCTCAAGGTAATAAATGCTGTTTATGACTTCTTTAAATTTACATGGTACTCCAACATATTAATACCCTGTGAATTGCAAAAAAAACACCCCACAAATACATTTACAGTAGTATCATTGGTCACCAAAATGGAGAGGGAAAGGAAATTTTACAATTGTGAGAATACGCAAATGTTCTCATTAAGGCAGTATTGACCCAAATGACCATGTAGTATCTGCCCCCTCAAAAACTTCACAACTCTGGAATGCCCATTGTGACGAACGTGTCAGCATACATACAGTATTTCCTAAATTCTCACACCTTCTTCATTTTCTGATTCATGTGGTGAACTGGGAGTAGGAAGTTGGTCATAGACATTGTGCCCTCCTTCCCTTGTCTGACCAAAACTTGAAGCAATCACATCCACTGCCAGGCCAGCTGTAGCCTTGGCTTCTTCGTCTGAAGCAGCCAACTGAGGATTAACTTCAACAAGATCCAGTGCTGACAGCAACCCTGTGTTGTCTATTTCCTCAGTAATACACATGCCTTCTCCATAGGTCAGTCCCCCTACAACAGGAGTTCTGTGGCTGGAGCCAGTGTAGGGTCAAATGCATCAATATCAAAGCTCAGATGGATTGGCCTTTGTCTTTCGCCAATCAGCAGATCGAATGTCTGTTCCATGACCTTCTGGATACCAAGTCTATCCATGTCTCTCATGGAAAAATACTGAATATCATAATTCTTTAAAATGTTCAGGAGGATCCACATCTCTTAGACCAATATACACAATACTTGGGGAAGAGATACAAGGTTTGATCCAGGAAAATCCTGGGAGCTGTGGCACCTTGTCCTGTAGTTCTCAGAGGAGAAATGAAACCGGCTGTCCACCAGATGAAGTGGTGAGGGGTGTATTGATGTCAGCGTGAGCATCAACCCAGATCACACAAAGGTCTGGGCAGTGCCGGGCGTGGCCACCGATGGTATCAATTGCCAAGCTGTGGTCTCCTCCCACTGTGACACAGCTGTAGCCACCTGATACTGCTCTACTAACTACCTCAGCCAGTTCCTGGTTGGCGAGGCCCAACGAGCGAGGGTTTGCTATCAGGTTGTTGTACAGATCATCTTTGGGGACTGGAGTGAAACTCAAATCTCCAAAGTCCTTTAGGTGGCAGCCCAAATTGGAGAGCCTTTTCATCAAGCCAGCTTCTCTGATAGCAGCAGGACCATATTCCACTCCTTTTCTTTTCTGTCCCCATGAGAACGGGGCTCCAATCACAGCCACCGAGTAGACAGACTTTTTCAGAACGAAATGCACTTGCGTCCGGAGACGCGAGAGGCTGCAGCTTAAGGACATGATGGGCAGCGCGGAACGTTGCCAAGCGACCGGCTGCTCCGTGCGCTTCGCCGCCTGAAGTCTAGAGCTCTGTCTTCGGGGGCGATTATGGCGGTCATGGGTGGCATTTACTGCTAGTGCGGTTCAGTCGGCAGCTTAACCTAAAAGAACCCGCCATGGATGTCCTTGAGAATTCTTTTTGACACACAGACATGCTCACCACCCACAGCAAGTGTAAACACCGGCTTTCCGTGCAGGGCTTCTTGTTTACACCACTCCAGACCGTTCTGCTGGTGGAGAGTAGATAAATCTTGGAGTCCAAAAAGGTACTAAAGGAACACAAGTTGCACAATACGTTTTTCCACCACAGAAGCGAAGAATCTGAGCCCTTCGTCTTCCTCTTTCAGTTCCTTGGGCGAGAACATCTTGGATTTGAGCCATTTCATACAAGGATCTCCTCGTTTTCTTTACATTTCTCCTGACAGTTGTCTGACAGGCTCCCAAACTTCAGCCCCAACTCTCCACAAACATTGTCATCAAGTGATTTGGGGAATCAACACAGTGACTGACTTTTCAAATATCTGTGCAAGATCACAGATCTTGAAGGGCTCATTTCTGAAATGCTTATAGGCATACCCTCCATTTTCCAACATCCCGAAAGTGTCAGGGTTGTTAGTTGCAATCAAGAGAAATCAAATCTGACTGTTTTAAGGAGAAAAGAAATGTATTAAAGGACACTGAGCAGCTCACCTGAAGAGCACAGCTAGAGCAACGCCCAGATCATGCTCTGGGACTGGCCACCACTGCCGCCATCCTGGGCTCAGATACCAGCACTTGAACCACCTCCACCACCCACAGAACAAGAAACACTCGTGCTAAAACCACAGCCACTGACAGCTCTTCATGCCGTGTGTACCTGCCACCTCTGCTGCCACTCTCTTCAGCACAGATCCTCCCCCCCCCCCATTCCACTTCTTTCTGCATTTTCTTCTGACAGTGATGTCATCGCATGCCTGGCGGAGCTGTGAGGGAGGCTGGGAAACGGACTTGTGTTTCCAAACGGAGCAGTGCGAATCCCAGAATGGACATTGTCAGATTCCAAGGCGAGCTTCCTCCCAAAAGGTAGAAAGTGCTTCTGACCAAGGAAGGGGGTTCCCATGCAGTGATGATGGGTTCCCATCTCCCTCGCTGGCTTAACCTGAAGACCGAGTCACCTGTCTTTGATGAACAAGCACGTGGGCCTGAGACTTCTGTTCTCTTTATTACCTCACACGGCAAAACGAGCTGGCTCTGAGGAGAGGGCGGCTGTGCTTCCTGCTGCCCCCACACCTGTCCCTCCGAGCCCCTAAACACAGCTCGTTACATCAGATGGAACTTACAGATGTCCAGTCCCATGCCCGACCGCCTGGAAGGCCTGCCCCTTAGCCGCCTGCACGACCCACAGGCTTGACTCAAATGCCGCTTCCTCCAGGAAGCCTGGAAATTAATGTGCAAGGGAGATCCCTTAAGGCCTGATTCCCTCACGGGAACTACGACTCCCTGGGCTTGCACACTGCTCTGCTTTTTTCTCCAAGGCACTTGCCCACCCTGCAGTGATGTAGTTTGCAAACACACCCAATGTTCAGTGCAAATTCCAGAACCTCCTCTAGGAAGAGTTAGTGCAGGAGTCCGGGTAGGGCTGGGAGTTTGGGGGACTTCGCATGAGACTGGACATAATGAATCTCATCATGAAGGAGGTTTTGTGGGAGTGCAATGTGCCCCTTCCCCCCCAGCAGCGACCTTCAGCTCTGCTGCCCTCTTACGTGGGGCCGTGCAGCCAGCCCTCTGTCCCTGCCCAGATGGGTGACCTTCCTGGTTGGGTGGTGTCTGGCCAGTGACGACTCATGCTCTACAGGTTGTTGTGGAGACTAACTGTGTTAACACTTGCAAGGAGCTAACAATGAGGCTCAGCAGCCCTTAGCCCCAGGTTAGTTATTATTAGCACAGTCTTCCAGGGGGCAGAGGCCTTCTTGGTTCTCTTTGCACTCCCCTCTGCCCAGCCCCTCTCCCAGGGCCTTGCTTATAGGAGAGGCCGTCAGGTGTGCTGAAGTGAGATTCGGCATCTGGAGGGATTTGGGCCGAGGCTGGGGGAGGCAGATAGCACATGGTGGTGAAATCCTGTCCAGCGATAGGAAACTGGAGGTAATCTATGTCAGGGCTTTCTCTGGGCTTCAGGGGCAAAAAAATTGGGGGGTAGAGGTCAGACTGACCATTTGCAATATGTCAAATAAGTGATCTTGGAAGGAAAAAAGTGTCCACCTCAGTCCATAGAACTTATTTGGCCATTAAAAAAATATATATATATATGTTTTTGTTGATTTAGAGAGGAAGAGAGAGAGAGAGAGAGAGATAGAAACATCAATGAGAGAAACTACTGGGGATGGAGCCTGCAACCTGGGCATGTGCCCTGACTGGGAATCGAACCATGACCTCCTGGTTCATAGGTCCACGCTGAACCACTGAGCCACGCCGGCCGGGCAGGCCATTTTGATGAGATAATACTTAGGGCATGCTTGACTTTGCTGCCAAGAAATCTATTCTCATCATTTATTCCTTTCTGAAAATGTCTGTTGTCCATCATATGCATCTTTCACGAGCACAGGGCTCACCTAGGATCTTGGTCCAATGCAGAGTCTGACTCAGTGGGTCTGGATCGGGTGTGGGATTCTGTATTTCTATAAACTTCCAGCTGCTGCTGATGGTGGTCCACTGACCGCACTTTGAGTAGCAAGATTATATGACATGGGAAAATGCACGTAACATTTCCCCAGATCACTGCAAAATAACAGAGGTGCAGGCCTAGGAAAGCCCATTCTAACTGAATTGTTCCAAGCTACGTGTGGCTGTGGTAGAACTTCTCCACCAAGTATCTGTCCCTTAGCCTCTCCTTCTGGGTGACAGTGGAATGGCCATTTCTGACTATATGACTATGTAGAGAGGAAATAAAAATTACTTATCCACACTTTGAGACAGCTTAATCTCAACAAGATAAGTAAAAGCACATTGACACGTGGGGATAATCTGAAGGTTCAGATTAGGTGACTATGAAAAGTGGTTATAAAGGGGGTTAAGGAAACTTCTTTATTTCTTTAAGAGTCCACCATTGACCACTGCATCAGAATCACCTAGTATGTTGGTTCAGATCTTGAGCCTGAGTTCTACCCCAGATATAATGAGCCAGAATCTTTGTGGGGAGGTGAAGTGGGGGCTGAGAATATGCATCCTATATAATAAAGACGTAATATGCAAATTAACCCTCACGCCCTCACAAGATGGCTGCCTATGACCAGGCTGGCAGGGGGGTTAGTGAGGGATGACCAAACGACTGAACAAGCAGGCTGCGTGGGGTGACCAGGCCGGCAGGGGGGGCAGTTGGGGTTGACCAGGCTGGCAAGGGGGGCAGTTGGGGGCAATTAGGCTGGTGGGGGGGCAGTAAGGGGCGACTAGGCCAGTGGGGGGGGCAGTTGGGGGCTACCAGGCTGGCAGGTGGGGGCAGTATGGGGGTCCTGGATTGGAGAGGGTGCAGGCTGGGCTGAGGGGACCCCCCCATGCATGAATTTCATGCACCGGGCCTCTAGTTTCTAATAAGGAAACGCCTATCCAAGCAATCATTACACATTAAAATTCAAGGGGCACAGCCCTGGCTGGTGTAGCTCAGTGGTCGGAGCGTAGGCCCTTGCATGTGGGTTCAATTCCCTGTCAAGGGCACGTATGTGGGTTGCAGGTTCAATCCTGGCTCCGGTCAAGGCATGTGCATAAGGCAACCAATCAATGTGTCTCTCTCACATCAATGTTTTTCTTTCTCTCTATCCTCGGGTGAGGGTTAACACCCACAATATAATTCAAGGGGCATGAATTTAGAGCCTTTGAGATCTCCGGTAAGACTTTGTATCGTTTGATGATAACAGTACATTGAATTAATAATGGTGTGAGTGGTGGTAGGCCCAATCCTTATCTTGTCCTAAAATATTCCAGGATTTAGACTGGGTTTCTCACCTAAACCTTGAAGGAATCTCTGGGTTCATGGAAATGTCCTTAGAAGTCACTGGTGATCTGGTCCTGGTCTTGGTGCTTTTTGTTGACATTCAATAAATACGACTAGTACATATATAATACAGCCAGGTCAATGTCATTTCCACAATTTCACATCACGGAGTATTGAGTACTCTCCTCCTCGGTATAGCAAATGTAGAGTCCGCTGGATGAAATGAATTTCTACCAAAACCTACAGTGATTTACTTGGAAATATTTCCTCCTCAAGTCCTTGGAAAAGTAAGTACATCTAACAGAGAAAACTAAATTCACGATATCGCTAGAATGAATACCATCCTTGACTAAGTGACTGTTCAGGGAGAACAATAGCCATTTGGGTTTTCTTTTTCTTCAGGCCGGAGAAGGTTGTAGTTTCCCCAGCACCCGCACTACCGAGCTACAATTGTATATATAATGATGTGATATCTTAAAGGCGTTTTTCTGTGTAGTTTTCTCGGAGAACAGCAGAAGTTGACCAGAACCAAAAATACTTTTCTTCACATTGTTTAGAGGACTTTCATGCTTTTCATCCATTCTTTAGAAAATGAAAGCTCATGCCATGTAATCACAATTTCCTGGGATTCTGAAAAACCATTAAAGAAGCACATTGATGCTCTCTGAATGGAAACACTGTAGCAGGTTTGGGCCTGGCTCTGTTGTGGGGGTTCTTGACACTCATATGCTCAAATCAGAGTTTTCAAAGGTTTCTTTTGTGTCCACAACACCCAGACTGTCGGATTTCAACCATGAATGTGCTTCTGGGTGAATGCAGATGCTAAGTATTTTTTTTTTCTTTAAGGGGGAAAAAAGAAAACTTAATTAAAGCCCATATTAATTATGTCAATACTTCAGGCTTGAGAAGTATTAGAATTTCATTTTCGTATGTGTGAAAATGTAATATTTTAAAGTTGCATCATTGACGGAAGTGTGTTTTTCTTTCTAGGCTTACTAAAACCCAGCAAAATATCATATAAAATAAGCTTTATTAGAAGCAGGGACAAACAGGGGGATTTCTGGGTCCCTTCATATTTAATTTAAAGCAGTGGTTCTCAACCTTGGCTGCACATTAGAATCACCTGGGAATATTTTTAAAATCCTGATTTCTGGGCCTCATCCTCCGGAAATTCTGTGT
>NW_005369827.1:2719546-2722858 GCF_000412655.1 Myotis brandtii | reverse complement strand
TTATGGGGTGAGGCCACAACATTAGTAACAAAGACACAGAATTTCCGGAGGGTGAGGCCCAGAAATCAGGATTTATTTTTAAAAAAATATATTTTATTGATTTTTTACAGAGAGGAAGGGAGAGAGATAGAGAGTCAGAAACATCGGTGAGAGAGAAACATCGATCAGCCACCTCTTGCACATCTCCCACTGGGGATGTGCCCGCAACCCAGGTACATGCCCCTGACCGGAATCGAACCCGGGACCCCTCAGTCCGCAGGCCGACGCTCTATCCACTGAGCCAAACCGGCTTCGGCCAGAAATCAGGATTTTAAAAAGATTCCCAGGTGATTCTAAGGTGCAGCCAAGGTTGAGAACCACTGATTTAAAGACAAGGTGACACGCCTGTGTTACTAGAAATATTACCAGATTTGAGTTATATAGGACCCACCATGGTTTTGTGAAGTATTCTGAAGCCAACTTCTTCTTCTTAGGCCACTGAGAGAGAGTCCTTCGCTTAGTATCTTCAAAAATATCTTTGAAGTATGTGATTGTATACAGAGTCCTGAAGCAGTTTCCAAGAGCCTCACTGATTCCTAGGAAAATGGTTATAAAAAACAATTGGTTTGTGGAGTGCTCCCAGATATGTGTGAAGGCCAACATCATTTGTGAATGCTATTGCGCACTGAGCGGTGTGCAGGGGTATCCACGCCGTGTTAGATGCGAAGGGATTGAGCACTGTGGCTTGGGAAATGCCGAGAGGCCATATTTCTGTGTAATGGAAGATGTCATTGGTTTTCTGAAAAGGCCATGGCCCTTGTTACCAAAAGAGAGCTCAAACCCCTTCGAAGATCAAGGCCACAGAGCAGTCAGGAGGGAGAGACAGAGAGCAAGTCCACAGGAGCCTGAAACCAGAAGCAAATATTCCAACAAAAATGACATGGGCTAC
Source organism: Myotis brandtii (assembly GCF_000412655.1). Classification (NCBI taxonomy): domain Eukaryota; kingdom Metazoa; phylum Chordata; class Mammalia; order Chiroptera; family Vespertilionidae; genus Myotis; species Myotis brandtii. The sequence continues at coordinate 2,721,930 of NW_005369827.1, read as the reverse complement.
CCAAGAAAGGTCACCCAGAATGGCATTCAGGGCTGGGCGTGCTCCCCAGCCCCCCCTTGGGAGGGTGGACCACGCGATATTAGAGTTTGCTGTATAGATCTCATTCTGGAGTTCAGCGATTTTCAATAAACCCTTTATGACCTTGATGAGGTCTGGTGTCACAGATCCCCTTCAAGTTGTTGTGTGTGGAAGTGGGGACCTGGTTTATCTGACTTGAACAAGAAAAATTGCCTCGAAAGGATGAAACCTCCTTTTGTGCATTGGGTAAGGCCTGCTTTGGCCTCGATGTGCCACATGGGATTCCAACGTGTGGGAAGAACTGAATCTGTTTTCCCTCAGCTAATATCTTACTCAATGTGGAAAAACAGAAAGCTTTTTTTTTTTAATATATTTTATTGATTTTTTACAGAGAGGAAGGGAGAGAGATAGAGAGTTAGAAACATCGATGAGAGAGAAACATCGATCAGCTGCCTCCTGCACATCCACTGGGAATGTGCCCGCAACCCAGGTACATGCCCTTGACCAGGATCAAACCTGGGACCTTTCAGTCCGCAGGCCGACGCTCTATCCACTGAGCCAAACCGGTTTTGGCTGAATCTGTTATCTTTAATTAAACAGTCAAATTACCAGATTCGGGTTTTGTGAGGACCCACCATAGTTCTGTGAAGTAGAAATGAATGGCACACTGAGAGCTGAGATTTTTGAAAACAACAACAACAACACAAAACTGTGAATAATCTAAGCTCACTGACAAGAGATATTTATTGCACCTCTGATATATGCCTCTGGTAGGCGTCACAGTGGTGAGGGTAGTGGAAGGTGCAGGAAGGTCTGTCGTAGGTTCATTCTAACCTCCTACAACGCCTACATTGATAGCCCAGCATGATGAGCAGCAACACTCAGAGAAGAGGCCTGTGGCATCCTGCAGTGTGCTGTGGGGGTGAGAGGGTTGAGAAGATGCTCTGTGGTCCCCATCGCACAATCTTTCCCCGGCAATTGCCCAGAGCAATGCCTGGACGATGTACCCAGAGCATCAGCTCTCCTTGCCTCTTAATACTCAGAGTTACATTATTAGCACATTCACTTTCTACAGTTCTGATCTCTGTAGGCACCACTGAAATTCTCTCTTGGCTGCAGAGGAACTATGCCCCAGGCATCAGAGTGTGTGATGAAGGGCTGGCTCTGGAATCAGGCTCAACCTAGGCCCTGTTCCACCTGAGGTGGCTGTGTGACCTTGGCAAGGACCTTCACCTCTCTGCGCTTCCGCTTCCTCATCTGTAACATGGGGCGGATCCTGTCCCCACCTCCACAGGCGGCCAGGGAGCCAATAGCACGATGCCTAGCACGTGATAAGTCACCAAAAAATACCAGATATATTTTGGAGATGCTCTCTGGAGCCCAGTTACCAAGGTTTTAAATCCCAGCGCTGTCACTTCCTAGCTGTGTGGCGGGTCTGTTTCCTCCCCTGCATAAGGTAGCAGCCACACCTATCTCATAGGAAAGGGAAAATGAAAGGAATGAAATACTCAAGCAGTGTGAGTTATGTAAGTATTCGCTATTATCAAGTACTACTGAAATTGATATTTAGCAGTGCGTGTGTTCTGTTGCAAACTGTGTACTAATTTTTTTTTTTTTGCAGATGATTATTTTACATAAGCTACGTCAGCGACTCTGGGATAAGCTACTAATTGGAACTCACAACTCCCCAACCACTCCAGACAACTGGAAATTTACTTGCAAAGATTAAGAAAGACCCTGTCCTTGTGCGGGAGGATGTTCCAAGACTATCTGAAGGAATCTTAGAGTTCTGTGTTTCATTGAATTGGAGATATTATTGATTCAATTCTTACTGCTCAGGTGACTAGAATCCATATTAACTGAAGGGAAATAATTCAGAGTATTAGCTCAAGTAGCAAAAATAGTAGTTTTCATGTGAGCTTACAGTTCTTGTCCACCAGGGGGCAGTCCACTCATTAAAACCAAGGACAGAAATGACAATAAATAAAATCCATAATTTTTTTAAAATAACATTTTAAATTAGTGTCTGTTTCCATAAACCTTTTACTGGAGCTACAACCACATAGAAGAACTGGTCTCTGTTCACATTCCCTGGTAGATAGACGATCAAGAGTCAGGAGAAAACAAGAGGTGGTACTGATATGCAACCCAGTCTCAAAGCTGGGCAGATGAATGAGGGGCCAAGGCAGGGGTGGGCAAACTTTTTGACTCGAGGGCCACAATGGGTTCTTAAACTGGACCGGAGGGACGGAACAAAAGCATGGATGGAGTGTTTGTGTGAACTAATATAAATTCAAAGTAAACATCATTACATAAAAGGGTACGGGCTTTTTTTTTTTTAGTTTTATTCATTTCAAACAGGCCGG
>NW_005369827.1:2714990-2719185 GCF_000412655.1 Myotis brandtii | reverse complement strand
CATTTCAAACGGGCTGGATCCGGCCCGCGGGCCGTAGTTTGCCCACAGCTGGTCCAAGGTGTACTCTAGGACGTGAAATGGACCAAGGCTAAATTCACTGTAATGAACAAGATTTCAATGCAAAAGAACTAGTGACAGTTAGTGGGACAATCAAGACTTATAGTACATACATGTTCATCATGGGGCGTTTTATGTCTCCTACCTCCCCCAAAACGTGGTGAGAAAAACAATATCTGTAAAAGCAGAACAATGATGGGCATCTCAGTTAAGAAATCCATCCTTAACTGGTACACATTTTGGCAAATCTGAAGGACTTCGCATCCAAAGAAATGACCATTTTCTGTTTGCCCAGAATTGACATTTAGGCCTGGAATAGATGTGCCTCACTACCATAAAATAAAAGCCACACTTAATGTCAGAATGAAACTAAAATTTTTATTTAATCTTTTAAAAAAACATATTTTTATTGATTTCAGAGAGGAAGGGAGAGGGAGAGAGATGGAAACATCAATGATGAGAGAGAATCATTGATTGGCTGCCTCCTGTACACTCCCTACTGGGGATCAAGGCTGCAACCCAGGCATGTGCCCTTGACTGGAGGTGAACCTGGGACCCATCAGTCCGGAGGCCGACGCTCTATCCACTGAGCCAAATTGGCTAGGGCGAAACTAAACATTTTAAACTTTAAACCTTCTCTGGATTCTGGTGAAGCCAATGCTGCAACTTGAAGGATCACCCTTTGCATAGCAAGGAATTAAGGGACAGTTGGGTTCAAAGATGCTACAGTTTGCAATGAACCAGGAACCAGTCAAATATCCTGGAAATAGCAATGATCTCACTGTTAAAAGAGCCAAATGTAAATCCTAGTGTCTTTATTTTTCAGTTAGACTTGGGCATAGGTAGGTAAGCGAGTTTTGGAAAACTATGAAGGGCTAATAATTGAAGGCATAAAAAAGAAATAAAGTCAAGTCAGATCTGTATGTTTTTCTACCATGTGACACATGATCATATCATATATTCATAAAGTTTTCCCAATTACAAAGCACTTTTCAATGCACTGCCTCCCCATAGACCTTCCTCAGATGGGATCTTGCAAGAGTGCAAAGAGATAATTCACATGAAGCCCGCGGAGGGTGCCTGGGCATCAGAGCAAGCGTGCAATGAGAGGCAGCTGTTGTTACAATTGGATCTTCTGACAATCCTGTGCACTAGAGGTTGCCGTCTCCACGTGGCCAGATTTTGAAAAATTGGGGTCCAAGAGAAATAAGTGGGTGTCCAAGGTCACAGAGCCAGAACTTGAGCTCATGCATGCTTTCTCCTCTTTCAGTTCATGTTCCTAGACACCATTCACAATAAACACGAACATATCGTAGAGGTTTTTCCCCATTAAAGAATATAACAAAGCGAGAGCCCAAGTCAGATGCCTCACCATTGGCTTTCTCAGCCTTCTGGCCGTGTAATTCATGGACCCCAAGTGCTGTGTCCATGCATTTGAGCTAAAGGGAAAGTCAAATCCATGAACGTGACTAGTAAAATGTTTTGGTTAATGGATTCTACTAGACATTCTAATTTAGATGTATTCCCGGTTCCATATTATACTCTTATTAAGTACAAAAAAGTTTACCAAACCGTTCTCAGCCTCAGAGGCCCACATCTCTGTCCAAGAGTATAGAGGGTTTTTATCTGTTTCTCCAGCTCTATTGAGATGTCATTAACATACAATGTAGTGTAAGTGTAAGGTGTGAGCAGAAGTTCTTAACCTTCTGTTTGCATAAGAATGCCCCGGTGAGTTGTAAAAAGTCCTGAGGCTCAGATTCCATAACAGTCTAATTAAACGAGAATGCCCTGTAAGAGTTATTCCTCTTCTACTCCATCCTCCGTGAGAAAGTGTGAAGCTGGAACTCAAAGCCAGGTCCTCTGACTCCAAGTACAGTGCTCTTTCTGCTGCCACATGTCAACCCTCGCAGTCTACAGAAGGGAGGCCACAGTTTCACCCGGACACAAGTTACAAAAAATGATAAAAGATGGAAGAGGTCAAAGAAGTGGACTGGCAGGAAAATGTAAAGTTTAGGAGACAGGTTGAGGAGGAGTCAAGCTAGAGAGAAAGCATCAAGTGCATGGAATGGTTCGCTTTTCCAGACGTGGGGAAAAGTATGGCAGCATAAGGCACCCCCTAGACCAGACACCGAAGAAGAGCTGGTCCCTACAGAGTCACACTGTTTGACTACCCCGTATCTCTGTGGAAGCTGAGGAGTGGAATTAATCAGCCTGGCAGGCGGCTCTCGGGTAAAACTTCCGAGATGATAATTACTGCTGGACAGAGATGTGTGCCTCTGAGGCTGAGAACAGTTTGGTAAATTTTTTGTACTCAGCAAGAGTGTAATATGGAACAGAGAATAAATCTAAATTAGAATGTCTAGTAGAATCCATTAACCAAACATTTTACTAGCCACGCTAATGGATATCCCCTGAGCTCCAAATTCACCTCTGAGAAAGTGACATGTCCCTAATGTGAAGTAATCTGAGAAGTGGAGATCAGATTCTCTAGCTAATCATAAACTGGTGGAGGCCCCTTTTCATTATCTTCCAGGGACAATTCACCCAGCCCTCTCCTTATCCCTCCCGCCCAAACACAACAGGCCCTGTGGCTCATGGGCAGTGGGGTCGGAACCACTGCCTGGAGATTCGTTACCAGGAAGCCCAGGTCAACTGCCAAGGCAATTGTGGCGATTCCGAGGCAAATCTTCCAGCTGTCCTGGCCACTGATGCTGGCACAATTATCACCTCCCCTCAGGGCTTACATTGGAGGCGAATCTCCTTCCCCAGTGTAATTCCTCCAGATTTGGTAGCAAGTTCTCAAATTTGTCTCAAGTAGGTAGAGTACAAGTTCTGTTCCTGTTTAACTATATTTCTTTCTTGATCTTTGCAAAACCCCAAGAAGAAACACCACTCTGTAAACTCATGGATGTTTTCTTGACCCTTGCCCGACCTTGGATGGGGGGGCCCTTTTTCTGGTTGGTGTCCAGCTCCAGCTTGGGCTTCTGGCATCTGTATGTTTCTCTGTCCTGGGTTAACCATTGCCTTTCATGTAGAATGCTGCCCTGTATAGAATCGGCCCAGAAATCTTTAAAAAAAAGAAAGATGGGCACAGCATTCCCCACTTTGGGGGGGGGGGGGGGGTAAAGAGAAGAAGCACAAAAGTGTTAGGCAGACAACAATGGATCCTGTCAATTAGACTAGGTGAAGCTAAAGCGAAAGAATGCTTTGCCGAGGAAGATGGAACATGGGGAGGGAGAGGAACGAGCTGGAGGAGTGCGCGTACAATGGGAGTGACACCGATTGTGCTGCAAGACCTCTGAAAGCACAGTGCAGATCCGCAGATCCGAGCAGAGCCTTGAATAAGAGCAAGGACACAAAGCCTGGCCTGCTCACCCCAGGATGGCAAATAACCAGAATTCTGAGGGAAACCTTCTACTTAAATCGAGTAGGAATCCAGATTGGGTGCCCTTCCGGAGCAATCCTGATCTAATAGGATCACAAGTGGCAAAAAAAGGAGTCAATGACTGTTTTAAATGCCCGAATAATACAGCGTTATTTACAATAGCCAAGATTTGGAAGCAGTCCAAATGTCCAGCAGTTAGATGAGTGGGTAATGCAGCTGTGGTACATTCACACAATGGAATACAACTCGCCCATAAAAAAATTAAAAAAGAAGAAATTTTTACCCTTTGCGACAGCAGGGATGGACCTGGAGAGCATTATGCTAAGTGAAAGAAGCCAGTACGAAAAAGACAAGTACCATATGATCTCACTCATATGTGGGATTCAATGAACAAACTGAACTAACAAGCAAAATAGAGACAGATCCATAGATATAGAGAGCAGGCAGACAGCTCTGGTGTTAGGGGGTGGAGGTGGTGGGGGATGGAGGGATTGAGCAAAAAAAGAAAAAAAGAGAGAACTCATGGGTATGGACAACAGTGTGGTGATTTCAGGGGAGGGAAAGGGGCAGTTGAAGAGAGCGTAGGGGAAAGTAAAATAAAAATAAGATAAAATGAAAGGATAAATCTCACTTCATTAGCCACCTTTTAAAAGAAGCCTGAATAATAGAAGAAGAGGAAAATTAGCATGCCTAAAGCACACGCTTCTTTTAATAGGGCAAGATGGGAAATAGAGGCTTGGAGGACATAGCTTC
>NW_005369827.1:2711973-2712199 GCF_000412655.1 Myotis brandtii | reverse complement strand
ATTCTGGCCGCACCGGCGTCTAGGATGGTTGGGGAGGAGGCAACCCGAGCGGGGTGCCCGGGGTTGGGAGACGGTGGCGCTGGGCACCGCGGGGGTCTCCGGGGAGCCCGTAGCTCTTACTGCTCTGCACCCCGCCCGCCTTAAAGGACGTGTTTGGGATCGGGGTTGGGAACGGGGACGCGGAAAGGGTGCGATGCGGAGACTGCTGGGGCAGCCGGGCTGCGGC
>NW_005369827.1:2710265-2711616 GCF_000412655.1 Myotis brandtii | reverse complement strand
ACTAAGGAGACGCGGCCTCCGGCGCTGCAGGCCCCGCGCCGTTTGAAAACGGATCCATCAGCGGGTACCGGGCGTCAGAAAGGGTGTTTCTGAAGGGACTTGTGGTAAAGGACAAAAGCGGGCGGCCCCATTCAGCTGGCCAGTCAAAGGCGCTAAATGGGGACATCAAAAGGCGCCCCAACTAGGAATACGGATCCAATCGCCAGAGAAAAGAACCCGGTTTCTTTTCTTGGCCGAAACGCAGCTGAAAAGCCCCTAAAGCAAATAAGTGAAGAATGCGGAGGGGCAGAAAGGAAAAATAAAGAAACAATCTCATGAATGCATTTTCTTGGGCTTTAGAAGAGGAGTGACAACTTCCTAAGCGCCGTTGGGGGCCGGGCTGGGACCGCTCCAGTCCCCGCGCCCTTGCGGTTCCCCGCGCTCCCAGGAAAGGTTACCTTTTTATGTGCAATCCCGTTTTTAATGTAAAATGTACAGAAAGGGAAGGAGAGGGAATGCAGAGCGAAGCGCCGGGCCAAGGTTCTCTATCAGTCAGGTCCTGTGAACGGACACCGGAGCCCGAGCTACCCGACCCCGCTATCCCCGTCCCAGGCCCCCCACCCCGCTGCCCCCGAAGATGATCTTTTCTCCAACCAGGTCCCTCGGTAGTTCTTTGCCTCGGCCTTTCTGCCCGCCAAGGGCGAATAGGATTGGCAAACCAAACCACGTTTTGGAGAGCGCTCGTTCGCGCCTCACCACCTCTGCTTCTGCTCCGTTCCTGACGCGCAGGAATCCCTTCCTGTCGCGCCCAGGTTTGATCTTTGCTCAGAGCCGGGCGGAAGGAAAGTCCGACGCTTCCCCGGCAGCCCCATTGGGGGTCAAAGACTGTCCTCTGAGCCGCGGCCGTGGGGGTTAGCGGTACAGACTCGGGGGACGTCTGCGACAGAGCGACCCGACCTGCCCCTGCCCCGGGCCCGCGCTCTGGAGAAGGGCACCGAACCGCGGGAGAAGTTAGATGTCGGAGAGGTCGTGGCAGCCGGGCTCGGCTTTGGTCTCAGTACCTGTTCTGTAAGACGGTGACAGGTTATTAGAAAGGAGGGGGCACGCAGGGGCACGAAGGTGAGCCACGCTCTCGGGGCCAAGCATATACTCCAGCCAGCCTCTGACTCGGCCGGACCCAGCGCGTCGGCCTGAGCGCACCCTCCGGCCTGTGCACGGGAGTGGGGTCTGGCCTTGGCCTCCCCGCACCTGCACCCGGCAGCCTCCAGAGACCAGGTCCAGGCTCGGGAGGCCGCGGGAAGGGTTTCAGCGCTAGGGGCGCCGGGTGAGGGAATCCTCCCCCGCGCAGTGAGCAGGTCGGTCTCTCGATTCT
>NW_005369827.1:2709401-2710177 GCF_000412655.1 Myotis brandtii | reverse complement strand
GGGGAGGGGGGGAGGCAGTAGGCTTAGATAGAACCACGGTTATGAGCTGCTGTTGCTATCTCCCAAAGTATCTAACGGAGGAATCCGTTTAGAAGCCATGATCCTCAAAAGGAAGCCCAATCGGACCCTGGATTCCAGAAAGGCTATTCGAGACAGAGTTCACGGCCCCCAAACGAACAGATTTCGCAAGCCGTGGTGGTACATGGAAATAGTCTGCACAAGAGTAGCCGGGGTGCGAAAGGCCGCAGCTCTGCTTGGGGCTTCGGGGAGTCCCTCCTCGCCCCAAATCAGTGTGTATGGGGTGGGGGGGCAAACCCCTGCCTTTTGTTTGTGGGTGAAGGATGCGCATTGTGGCAGCAGCCCAGCAAAGGGGGGGAAATTAATTGCAGCCAATTAATAATTAATCCCCTTTAAACAGCTTTATTATCTCTCCTGAACGATAGGGATTTGTCTGATAACCCCCCGAAGACCAAATGTCAAGTTTAACCAAATAGTTATTGCTTTATCAACCCGAGTCTGCAAATAAATTAATCAAAAGCAAATCTGTCCTTTGTGCGGCTCATTTGCTGGTAATGGATGGATATGAAGATTTGCCGATATTATTGTCTGTCATTCAATCTAACAAAGTGAACATTTATTGCATATATATTAAAAATTATCCCGGAATCGAGTGGCGCCGGGTTGCATTTATTGGAGTCTTCCCAGGGGTGACGTCCCCTTGGATGGGGGCGCACGGGGAGAAGAGAAAGTGCAAGAGCGCGCGTCCAAATCTCTTT
>NW_005369827.1:2704739-2709378 GCF_000412655.1 Myotis brandtii | reverse complement strand
ACCACCGAGGCCGGCGCAGCGTGGGGAGCCGGGCTGCTGTCAAAACAGAGGCCAGGAGCCTGGAGCACTCGCAAAGACACTGGCCCGAGGAAATTTGGGGTGTGATTGAAGAGAGCGACACGGGAGGGGGGACAGCTCCTCTTTGTCTTCTCTTGGGTTACATCATTTTCTAATTAGGCATAAAATTGTCTTCATACACTGGGATTGCGGCCTTCATAAACATCACCATTATGGCTCATAAGGACGCCATTGTGGGGAGGCCAGTCCCGAAATAGAAAGCGCTGGGGAGGGAGAGGCCTGCAGCGGGAAGCCCGGCCCTGCTCCCCTGGGAGAAGATGTCACGCAGATGAGGACTTGGAACTATTAAATTGTCAGAGGAGGAGACTCTTCCCTAGTCCCCAGCGCTGATGGAAAATTCTAGAGGCAGGACCCGGAGGGTCTCGAGTGGGAAGCGAGGGCCTGGCCGGTTAGCTGGGCAGGTTGGTGGAGGAAGCCGATTAGTGGCAGAAGGTGGTGGAGTGGAGGGATCGGGAGTCTCCCCCCCCCAGGCACCCTGGCCGCAGGCACCCAGTTCTGTGCTCAGGGTGCACCTGACTCGAGCTGACCTCCCACCCTGACCCATCGCCAAGGTGGGGACAATGGGGCCCAGAGAGAGGAGAGGGGCAGCGAAGCCAGAGCAGTTCCAAGCGGTGCCAGGCGCGGAGACAATTGTTCCCATTATTCAGAGCTAAGGCTCAACCAAGCCCGGCCTCCCGCCCGCTTGGGGGGCCGCTTCGCTAACTGGATGGAGATGGATGGAGGCGCCCCTGAGCCCCCCGGCGTCTTGTCAGACCCGGGGCAATTACTGTCCCGCCAGGATGGACACGCTGCCCGCCACCCTGGCTGCGGGAGCCTCTTCGGCCATTGCTCTCTCGCCGTCACAATAACCCGACTTGACATAAATAACTCCCTCGCGCTTGTCTACATCTGCTTGACCTCCTGAACCCGCGAAAAACCTTTGCTGCATTTAGCCTAATTACATCTTTCTTTAGAAGAATGCGTTAAGACGGCAACTTCTAGCCTCCTGCCTTGTCTACCGCTAGCTCCGGTTCTGGTGGATCTTGGAATTAACATTCTTGCAAGATTCTGCAAAGGCTGGTTCTTCCCTGCTTATGTATACGTCTGGAGCGTAGCTGAGTAGTTCCAGGTATCCCTAGCTTTCCAAGATGACTTAAATGCACCCTGAGCTCCAGGCAGCTCCTTGGAGGGGGGCAGAGGGAAAAGCATCCCTGAGGGTGCCGACCCCCTGCTTGGTCTGGAGCTGTCTGAGGACACCGCTGGGGGGCCAGGCCATCGGGCCAGAGAAGCCAGGCGCCCAGCCTGTGCTTGCCATTGACCTGATGATCTAGCAAGGGTGGGGGGCAGGCCCCGGAAGTGCCTGTGCTGGCGCCACGGGGCTGCCCTGGCAGGCGCCAAGACAGTAAGGAGCCGAGGGTGGGGAGGGGAGGGAAGGAGAATGATTCTGAAGATCAGGGAATCGTCTTGCCAGGCCTGTGTCCAGTGTGGACCCCCAGAAGGAGCTGGCCTGGAGATGCCAGAGCCAGCCTAGCTCTCCCAGGCTTCCTGTGGGTGGGGGTGAGGGGCGGGTGCCACTCACGTCCTCTCAGTCGTCTCTGGCCTAGTTAGGCCCAGCTGGCTGTGAGTCAGAGGATCAGGACAGCATCTCAGAACTTTACAGATGGAAGGGTTCTTAGAGGTCTAATGGCCAGAGTGACCTCCAAGCGTGAAGGTGTGGCAGGTCTCATCCACCTACCATCCAGGTGTGGCCTCCTGACCTTTACCGATGACCCCACCTGCAGAGGCTTCCTGAACAGCTGAGACTGGACTTCACCAGAGTAAACTCTGTTGAGCTGAGGTCCCATGGCCTTGGCTCTTCGTACTCAAGAGCGATGAGGAGTGGCAATCACAGAACAAGGCTTTGACTTAGCAGCTGTTGTTACAACAAAACAAACACGCAGTAATCTCTGGGTTCCAAAACGTTGGAGCCAGTTTTTCTTTATATATATTCTATTAAAAAGGATTGTTTAGATGTCTAAATATCTGGAGTATGGTTTTTACATTGTCACTGGAGGTAGGCCCAAAGTGGCATCTCTTTGATTAGGGTTCCTATCCTATCTATTCACTTACTAGCCTTTAGTCATTCTTTAATTACTTCCACAAATGCTTTCTGAAGAGATGGTTCTATATGAGACACAAGGAAAAAAAAAAAAAAAGAGGCACTCAAGGAACTTTCGGTTTCCTTGGAAGGAACATCAGGTGTAGTGTGACTTGGTGCTCAGGTTGACACTAGATTTGCCACTTTCTGATTTGAGACCTATACTGGACACTGACTATCTCTCAGCCTCCGTTTCCTCATGTGTGAAATGAAGGTGTTTGGGCACATGTTCTGAAAGGCCCCCTAAATTCTCCAGGTGTTCTAAAGCACGTAATTAGTATTCACCGCCAGATTCGAATAAGCACCAATGTGCCTGTACAGGCTGAAGGAAGACAGTTTCTAACCACACCTCTCAAGTTTTGCCTTCTAAGTTGTGAAGGACAAAGTACAGGGAAGGGGCGGAACACACACCCGAGTAGGCATCCGGCTGTCATTGACTGTGTAAAATGAATTGACTTATTTAATCTTTCTAAATCTGTTTCCTCACCTATACCGTGGGAATAATAATGCCTGCTCTATTCACTAGACAAAGTAGTTGGAAGGACCAACTCTAATAATGCATGTACATGTGTTTTGAAAACTAACAAGCATCACAGAATTGAAAGATAGAGACCAGGGAGCCATGACTCCACTGTGTAGAAGGCACTCCACCCGCGATGACTGCCTGGAGGGTGGGCTCTGTCTTCTGGCTCTGCAGGATGGGAGCATGCTGAGTCCTGGGCAGCAACTGTCTGTCAACTGGAATGACTTACCACCTGCTGTGTTGTTGTTAGAATAGGATAGTCTCTCCTTGATTTTTAGCATCAACCTGTGAATATTAATGAGAAGGTCCTTTTCATATAGAGGCAACGTCCCAGAGATCCAGTGCATAGGACAGAAATACTTGCTTTAGTAAGCTTCACTGAATTTTAAGGACTCTGCTGTTGGAAGTTTCCTTGAAAATAAGATTTATTATTGATTGAAAAAAAGTGAGGAAGTGAGAAATTCTTTTGAAGCTTTTTAACTAACCCTCCCTTCTGAAGGAATACATGTTTTTTTAAAAATATATTTTATTGATTTTTTACAGAGAGGAAGGGAGAGGGATAGAGAGTTAGAAACATCAATGAGCGAGAAACATCGATCAGCTGCCTCCTGCACACCCCCTACTGGGGATGTGCCCACAACCAAGGTACATGCCCTTGACCAGAATCGAACCTGGGACCCTTTAGACCGCAGGCCGATGCTCTATCCACTGAGCTAAACCGGCCAGGGCGGAATACATGTTTTTATTCTTAGCAGGAAAAATAAAACGAAACCCAAACAATGATTTTTTTTTTCATAATATGCTCCTTGCTAAGAACTTTGCTGGCTCACTCAGAGAGGTGGAGTAAATTTTAAAAGAAACTTCATCTCTTTGCTGAAATGGGAAGTAGAAATTCTCTAGGGGTTCTGAGAGAAAGGACTTTAACTCTAGAGAAAGTGTAGCTCTGAGAGAAAACCTTGGGAAGGGGAGTAATGGGGGGGGGGACGACCCCCAGAAGGAGCAGGCCCACCTTTCCCCTGATGGTCAGAATGTTGATAAAGCAGCTAGTTAGAACGCATTCATCCCTTGTGGCATGTGGAAATCTTCCAGCAGGTTCTCAATTAAGGGAGCTGTCTTTCCTTTCATTCTCTTAACTTTTGTGTTAAATGTTAACAACTTGATGCCATCTATTATGATGCCATTATCACAGAATGTTGACTGAACTGGTTCTTTTATCTCTATTATGGGGCTGGCTCCTTTGCAGATTTATGCATTTTTGATATTAAATTCTTTCTCTCATTAAACCTAAACTCTTGTTGACTTTCATTGACCCCCTGCCCTGGTCCCCAATACTTTTCCATATTTAATATTGAAACATTTTTTTCTCAATGCCCCTCTTAGTTTAGTTGTCATCCATTTGACGGCTGTCCCTAATGGCCTGTTCTGTTTGCTCTGTTCTTGAACTTGGTGGGGTCACACAGTCTTAAACAGCGATGTCCTCTGAATGTCCACCCTTGCTGTCCAGCTAAGTTGCCCTTGTGTCACAAGCTCTGCCCTTTTCTCCGCCCCTAACGACCAACTGCTCCTAATCACTTAAACAAACACCTTCCCTCCTGGTGCCCCAGGGCCCCTGAGCCATTTGGGTTTTGTTTAGCTGAGCTGCTAATGTTCTGCCTGGCCCACCGGCAGCTTGGCCTCCCTGACCTGATACATCCCAGCTCTTCTCCTTGGAGCGCCTGCCTTGTCCAGCGTTCCCTGGGCCAAAGGCCAGGGTCCGGGCAGGATTGACCAGCTGCTTGAGGTGACCACAAAAGACACCAAAAGACAACTTCAGCTTGAAGCAGGCAAATGAATGTATTCATTTATCTTTCTTCCCCCCCACAAGCCTATCCACAAACTCAATCCACTGCCTGGCTGTAGATGAGACAAAGGGGAAATGTTGG
>NW_005369827.1:2697798-2704699 GCF_000412655.1 Myotis brandtii | reverse complement strand
GCACCAGAAATCTTAGCTCCCTTCTTGGGGGCCGTCTGTTCAGTTTCACAACACTTACACGACCAATTTCCAGAATTGAAGTTGCCTGGTGTTTTGATTCTTCCTTTGCCTGTGCATTTGTGCCCCGAAGGTCCCTTCCAAATGGATACTAATTGTGGGGGCTGCACGCTGCTGGCTGCTCCAATGCCCCCAGGGCCCGGAGGACCTGCTTCTCAAAGCCTTAATTGACAAGGACCTGTCTGTATTTAGGAGCAGCTGGTCCGGAGCGTTGGCACATCAGTGCAATCTTAACGCAGCCTCCCTAGCCCCGAGGAGGATGAGGGTAAATGTGGTTAAAATGAAGGAAGATTTATAGCCGGCCCCCTTGGGTAATACGACAGAAGACAGCTCCCAAGATTTTCCCCTACGAGGGGGTTCATTCATCAGCTATCGGGCCTGGTTACTGGGTAGGAGGCCAGCTCCAGCCATTATTACTAATGGGGGAGGGGAGGAGGCCCGCTTAGAACAATTAGGCAGGTGACAATGTTCCACTTGAATGCATCGCCCACCCCCAAACCGGACCGAGGTTTCGCAGACTATCACGATGTTCCTGTGTCCGTGGGCCTCGGCGCCCGCCGGGTGCCTCCGCCTGGGTCTGGCTCTGGGTTAACAGTGGCGCCACCGGGAGAGGGGAGTGCGCTCTGGTTGCCCTGCCCTGGAAAATGAACGAATGCTTTCTTGGCTGTTCGTTAGGGTACTTTAAAGCCCCCAAAGGCCCTTGGCGAGGCGACTGTGTAGACCAATTTCTCCTTCCTGCGCCCGGCAGGAGCGCCCGGCTCCCTGGCTTCCCAGCTCCCGGTTCCACGTCGCCTTTCTGAGCGCCTTTCTGAAACCTGCCCTATGTAGATACAGCCATTCAGCCAGTGACAAAGAAGGTTTACTGGTTCACGAGGAACCCGGTTTTGTTGTGATGTGTGGGAAATACTTTGATGTCCGTCCGGTTCGCACGTGTGAACAGGGATAATGGCTTTGGGGATCTTCATTGAAATTTGAAGTTTTTAAAGCAGAAATCCCCCGAACTTTCTTGCCTGTTTTTCTCAACTTCTTCTTTTTCTTTTTTGATTCCTTCAGGAACAATGCCAACATTGAAGCCCTCGGTTGGAGTCTGCACAGTTGGAGATCTTTGGTGCCATTTTAGACATCTTTGGATTTCATCAATCAAACTGACTGCAATTTTCCATAAAAACCCTGAATTTGGGTCAGAAAGTGGCCAAAGTAGATAAAGATCATTCGAGCTGTCTTATAAGATGATAAATAGATATCCTTTCAGGCCGACAATGCCAAAGTGCAGTTTTGTAATTCACTTCCATGGGTTCTGAATGCAGTGCGTCCAAACGATTTATATATGTTTTCCCATGGCTTAGGAGGTGTCGCTACACACTGGGCAGCAGTAGCCTGACCTTTCCCCTACCGAGTTGTTAAGTGTGTTGCCTTGGGTGTGCCCCCTCCCTTGTTGTGTGTGTGTGTTTCCCCAAAACACACAAGAAAAGTTTTTTTCTTTCTTTTATTGCTCAAATCAATAGACTATGGGTCTGATCTAGAGAATTCTTCACAAATAGACCGGTTGCAGAAGCCTATGAGTTGGTGTGAAAATTCCATTTGCTCAATGGTTGCTCCTGAGGCCCTTTAGACACTATTTTGACACCTAGCTGGGATGTCAACTCATTTTCCTAACAACGACAACAACAACAACATCCATTGGCAACGTGTCCTTCCTATTCTTGAATTTGACAAATGGTCCTTTGTATAAAGCGAATGAAAGGAAACCCCAAAAGAAAGAGCAAAAAGAAACTCCCCAAAGGTATTTAACTCATTACCTCTAGAGACCTTTCAAGATGATAGCCAATATAATTTTTAAGTGAATAACAACATTTGATATTTTTCCCCTTCATTATTAAAAAGGATAATCTGTTTATTCAGTATAATCACATGTCACTTCCAGTGTATTGCTCACCTCAGTTTAATTCCCCTTTCTTTTAAAGCTTCTTGATCTTTCCCCTCAAAATGTTTTCCTTTTGATAGCACTGGTTCTTCATGGAGAAGCCATGTTTGCCATTCTTGGCTATTTATGAACTAATTATGTGGTGTGTTCTCATGAGCTCATAGATTCTGCGAGGGCATCCACAGTTACGCAGCAAATCCATTTATATTTCCCGATATAAGAATATTTCCCTATATCCATCACGTGAGCATCATCTCCCTGCTGTGCTTTGCTTTTCTATACTTGTTAACTAAACCTCAAATGCAGCATCTATGGAAGGGAGTATGGTACAGTGGGAGTTAATTACTGTTATTAACTTACTGGCTTTATTAGTTTTGAATGAAGCACATAGCTGTGGCTACAGTTATTTAAGCACTCTTTATTAGCTAAAATAATTTGCAATTTTTGGACATACTCTTACCATATAAAATTTAAAATGGCAGTTGGGGATTCAGAGAAAAATTCCCAGCTCTCATTTGTCTTTAATAAATATTGCTGTTTTAACTTAATGGATAGCTATCTAAATGACCCTTTATCTCACTCTTGCCATGCCATTTTATTACTAGTTTTACATTTTATATGGTAAAAAACATATATACTGATTGATATTTTAATATTAAAAGTATTTTCTGGAACTCATAAGGACCATCCATAATAGCAAATTTGTGAAGAAAAAACCCATAACTATTTACCTTGTTTATTTTTCCTAGTGGCCTAGTATTCTCTTTTGCTATTAATATATATTTTAGAATATTTGTGGAATCCATGAAATCTATTTAGTAAGGAAGGACAAGGGGAGTACAGTAGAAAAAAATAAAGGTTGAAATTTTGTTAGTCACTTCCAATTAGAATATTGTAAAAGCATATCTAAAATTATACTAGGTATACCGGTTAATAATGCGGATTTTTTTTCAATAGATGGAGTTACACATATGTTGATATATATGTGATTTGATATGTATGCTATTTTGTAGTATTGCTCCTTCAGATTACCACTTGTTCTGATTGATGGCACACGCACTTTCTGAGCAGCCCTTCAAAACATATGAAGTGGAAAATTGGGTCTCTGAATGGTCTGCCTTAAAACAAGAAAAGTTCTATTGGGACGGTATCCACAAATTACCTGAAAGATGGGGGAAATGTGTAGCTGGCGATGGACATTACTTTGAACAAAGCACTTTTGATGTTTCTCTTGAAATTATCGTGTTTTCATTGGATAACAAAATCCGAATTATTAACTGGTTAATGGTTAATCCACATTATTAACCGGTTAATAATTAACTGCTGCTGACATGGCTCAGTGGTTGAGCATCCATCTATGAATCAAGAGGTCATGGTTGGATTCCCAGTCAGGGCACATGCCCACTAGGGGACGTGCTGGAGGCAGCTGACTGATGATTCTCTCATCTTTGATGTTTCTCTCTCTCTCCTCCTCCTCTCTCTTCCTCTCTGAAATCAATAAAAATATATCTTTAAAAAGATGATTAAAGATGATACATTTTATGTTACATGCATTTTACCACAATTAAAAATATTTAAAATGGGGTGGCTTGAAACGACACCATCTCCTCTCTAACTGTTCAGTGTGGTTTTTTATAGCCATGAAGCTCTTTGTATCATGTTGCAGTTGAAAGGGAACCTCAGCTCCTAAAGGTTGAAATATTGTTAGTCACTTCCAATTAGAATATTGTAAAAGCATATCTGAAATTATTATATAAATACTAGTGTACCAGTTAATAATGGGGATTTTTTTTCAATACACGGAGTTACACATATGTTGATATATATTCGATTTGATATGAAGTGCTGTTCAGAAAGTAATCTGAAGGAGCAAGGTCTAAATAGTTTTGAAGAAATTCCATCCTACATTCCACCGTATTCCAAGTGAATACGGTGAGTGGGTTAATACTTCCCAGGCAAGATCTTTTAATGTGTCTTTCACTGGTTTTGAAGTGTGTGGTGGTGCGTTACCATGAAGTAAATTACTTTGCCGCATCTTCTGGCCTATTCTGGTTGTTTTACCATCATCACGTGGTTAAATCAATGCCAACAGCCCATTTGGAGAGCTGGGCTACAGCTCTCCTTTCATTGAAGATTTCTGTTCATGAGAATTACCTGGATAGTTTCTTTGGTAGTCCCATTTCTGTTTCCCTACTTGCAATAAAATAAAGTATATGAAAATTCTTCACACAGGGGAAAAAAGAAAAATAAAGAAAAGTAAAAAGGGCTGTGCCTGTATATATAAAGAAGAAAAATACTCCCAGGTGAGTGAAAAAGAAGAGATTTGAAGCCACGATTGTACAGTTTGCAGGCAGATAAGTCTCAAATTTGTTGTATAATTCATTGCACCCTTCACTTCTCTAGATAACTACCACTACATCCTCTGCAATTTATATAGAATTTATTTCTTTTCCCATTACAATAACATTTTAAGTTCACCATTTGACAGAAATCTATAATTTGACAATTACCAATTATGCTTTTCAAAATTCTTTTAAAGCTTTTGTTAACATGTGCAATAAGGAGGGATGACATTTTTCTTATTTTCAATAATGACATTCATTAACTTGCCATCACCACCTCCTCTATGAGGGTAATTATTCTGGTAGTTATTGTCAAATCTTACAACATCCAAAAATGATGTGGTTTACTAAAAATTTGGGGGGATTTAAAAAGGCAATACAAAGTAAACAATTGAAACCAACTCTATCTCCTCTTCTCATTTAGTTGGGTAATTTAAATAAAAACCATCTAGGTGGATGTCATGAATTTTCTGAGTGATCTGACCTTCTGAACCCAGCTACCAAATATATATCATTTAGAAAAATTGTTTGTTAAAATGGCACTTTATCACTTCTTTGCAAGCATGCAATACAATTTTACTTCAGAACATTTTCAAGTTTTAATAAGGACTTAATAACCTGATTTAGAGGCAGCTAGAGCAAAGTTGTTGAATTTAATAGAGGCTAACATATGGGAAGGGTTTTAAAGAGCCATTCACATCAAAACCCCAAAATGGTTTCAATCAGCAGGTATCCTGATGTTTATTTAATGAAGAAATGTATGAGCAGCTGCTGTCTCCCAATTTCAGATGTAGTTATCTTTCATTGCAGTGCAACAAATCAGGAAGAAGAACAGATTTTTAGCTGTAATTTGGGATCATGCCATTAGATAGGCAGGGCTATACCAGTAGATTCATAAACAAGAACAATGAGACCAGTTTAAGGAAGAAAATCAAATATCATAACAACTCTGGGGATGGAATCCGGGCGTTGTGTTTTTAGATCTATTGCTTAGTTTCTAGCTCATAAAAATGTTTTTTTCAAGTTTAGATTAAGTCCTGAAGGCCTTTGTGTAGATAAATAAAAATCCAATCTGGCATTGATTCTTGACTGACCTTGTGGTCTTATTGCAGATGGACACATGGGGCTAATTTTTGTTGCCCAGTGCATGGTGGGCATCGACAATTGCATAATATCCCTCTAACCATGCCAAGAAAAGAAGCGATGGACAATTGGGCTATGATATGGCCTAGAGAGTTTATGGGGCAATTGCTTTTGGGACAGACAATCTTATAACAGGTATATCTAGCTGTGAATGCATTGTTCATCTTGCTCCTATTTAAAGCAAGTTCTCCTAGGGATTGGGGGCTTGTAAATATATTAATTTCTCTAGCCATGTCTGCCTTTTGAACAAATATGAATTGGTGGTGGTGGTGGGGGGGGGCGGGGACATAATACTGATTGCTATCCCTCTCATTGTCCAACATTTAGGCTGGACCTTTTAAAATGAATTAAGTTGGTATTTGGTGACCTTAATAGTAGACTCCCTACTTTAGAGAGCAGTTGAGAACCTTTTTGTAACTCGGGCCTTGGGGATATAGTCTTGCAACTTTTACCTGCTATTTCTTGTGAAGAATTCTCAAATTTGGTGGAAGTAAGAATGGTAGCCCCAAGTCTGCTATGATGGGGTCTACTGTAATATGTATATTAAGGCTGTTCCAGTTATATTTTTAAATTCTCCACCCAGGGCCAATACCAATGGTGAATTTATTGGAAAGTTCTTTTAGAATACAGGTTTTTTTGGCCTTCATTTTTCCTTTCTCTTTTTCCATTTTTTTTTTACAGTTTTGCCATGAGAAATATTTACTAACTTTTAAAGTGTTTATTGGTGACTAAGGTAAAATATTTGCCTGATTTAGATTCTCAGAGGCCCTAAGTGTTTAATGCAAATTTCTAGGTGAGTCTGAAAAGAAGACCAACAAGGAGGTAACGGGCTATTATCCAATAACAGTGAATTCTAATGACTGAGTACAGGTGAGAACCAGGGGTTTTGATTAATCTGCAATTGACCTGTATTGCCTGTTGTAGATCTGGCAAGTGGGTTTGCATGTGGACTGATCGCGGTAGCCTAACGCCCAGCAAACATCAGGAAAGTAGCCATTAACTCGGTTCAAAGCAAGGACTCTGGTTTGAATGGGGGCCGCCCACTTACCAGCGCTGCGACCTGGGCCACACAACTTAACCTTTCAGTTTCCTCATCGGGTTGCTAACGAGGGTTCAATGACGAATACTTGCTAACTGCTTAGAATAAAATAGTACATCTCACCGGTCACAGTGCTGAGCTTCCATTCAATCCCCGCCTTTACCACGAAACCCTCACACCCAGTATCCCCTGCTACCCTGGGAAAGCAGCCTGCCCCAGGCCTGAAGTCAGTCCGGCCTGACTGCCTCGGGATCTGCTTACACCCTAACACCTTGACCTTCTCTAGGCCAGGTGGCCCCAGGCCCGCTGAACTGGAGTTGGGGTCTGAGCAGGGGCGAGGCTGGGACGGCGCACCCCGGCGGATGGCAGAGACCCGTGGGACGCAGGGAGGCCCGC
>NW_005369827.1:2696702-2697748 GCF_000412655.1 Myotis brandtii | reverse complement strand
CCGGCCCCCCAAAGCCCCTTTCAGCAGCTCTGCGGGCTACGCACCGGAGGTGTCTGGGGCGACATAAAAGCGCATTATGAAAATTATAATATCAGCCACAGAGCATGTCCACGGAGGCAGCTCTGCACCTTTGAGGCATTGAGCGCCGTTCAGCTGGGCCGAGGGGGGAAATATCCATTTGCATTCGGCCCCTGAATGGGGGCAGCGGCGGCGGCGATGGCAACAGTGCCTCCTTTATCCCACCGGCCGCTTCTCCCGCTTGCTATTCCCGGGTGGTGGCACCTTGTCCCTGATGGCAAGGGTGTGGAGCGGGAGGGGTCCCGGGAGGACAAGGAGGCAGGAGTGGGGGCCCCGATTCACAGCCGGGCGAGGACAAGGAGCGTTGTCATTCGGGTCCCCACGAGAATGATAAATGAGGCTTTCTGGGGGCCCGGGGACATGTCTGTTCTGCCCGGGGCCGGAGGATCGGGGGTCAAGGGCTGGTTCCTTTGCAGGAGGCTGGAAGGGAGTGGATCTGGGGGTCGCGCCCTCTCTTCTTGCCTGCGTGCCAAGCCGGGGTAGCCATTATTCGGGTATTTCCCATCAGAGCCCGGCTTCCACCCAGCATCTGGAGTTATGGGGTGGGCGAGGGTGAACACCCGTAGGTAGGCCCAGGAATCCGGGTGCAGCCTCCCCACCCCCCCTACCCCCCGGTGTCCGGGTAGGGACCGCGCACGTCTTGAATTCCAAAGAGGGAGCCAACACCTGCAATGTCATCCGGGACCAAGCGAGATCAGAGTGGGCCCCGCACAAGGGTCTCCTTACGGACCTCAGCGGCCGACTCCCAGCCGGGCCCCATCACCCCGAGATACCCTCGGACTCCTGCGGGTCCTGGGGGAGTTCGCACGCTGAGGCCCCCGGGGCGGGTATCATCTATTATAGCAGACGAGTTGTCCCGCCATTCAGATCCCTGTCCATTGTCTTGTTAATCACTTTTCGTGAGGAACGGCCCGGGACGGTCATAAAGCTTTTAATATTAATAAGTAGCAGAGCCCCCCCCCCGCCCC